>NC_082713.1:158845044-158920044 GCF_030144855.1 Hypanus sabinus
ATTGTAACAAATTAACACTGGAAGCCATTGGACTCTATCATGATTCATGATTGGCTGAATGTGCAGACTGTTGAGATGGTGATCGAAGCTGAGAGAGCCTTTAATGTTGTTCTGGGCAGGAGGAAGGGGATGAAAACAGCATGAAAATACAGGGAGTGGGATACACACAGTTGAATGTCCTCTCTCCACACAAACAGCAGAATTGTGGAGGAAGGGGAGCAATATGGAGACTCTTAATTTCAAATGTACTGTAGATATGAGGGTGGAGTTGGTTTTAGCTACAACTTTAGTTAGAAATATCTCAGAAAATGTGTGGCTTTAATTTCTTATAAATGGCAGCCAATCAAAATAATCTGTGCAGTAATATCACAGAACATGTGCGAATGTCTTCAGTCCCTAAACCGGATCATGTTATTGGCACTAGAATTAGAATCCGAATCAGGTTTATTATCACCGGCATGTGACGTGAAATTTGTTAACTTAGCAACAGTTCAATGCAATACATAATCTAGCAGAGAGAGAGAGAGAAAATAATAGTAATAAATAAAATAAAACATAATAAACAAGTAAAGCAATTACATATATTGAATAGATTTTAAAAAGTGCAAAAACAGAAATACTGTATTTTTTTGTAATTCAAATTTTTATTATTATTTATTCTTATTTTACAAAGCAGCAGAGCATATCATTTTTTAAAAAGTGAGGTAGTGTCCAAAGCTACAATTTCCATTTAGGAATCGGATGGCAGAGGGGAAGAAGCTGTTCCTGAATCACTGAGTGTGTGCCTTCAGGCTTCTGTACCTCCTACCTGATGGTAACAGTGAGAAAATTGTATGCCCTGGGTGCTGGAGGTCCTTAATAATGGACACTGCCTTTCTGAGACACCGCTCCCTAAAGATGACAATAGACAATAGATGCAGAAGTAGACTATTCGGCCCTTTGAGCCTGCACCGCCATTTTGAGATCATGGCTGATCAATTACTATCAATACCCGGTTCCTGCCTTGTCCCCATATCCCTTGATTCCCCTATCCATAAGATACCTATCTAGCTCCTTCTTGAAAGCATCCAGAGAATTGGCCTCCACTGCCTTCTGAGGCAGTGCATTCCACACCCCCACAACTCTCTGGGAGAAGAAGTTTTTCCTTAACTCTGTCCTAAATGACCTACCCCTTATTCTTAAACCATGCCCTCTGGTACTGGACTCTCCCAGCATCTGGAACATATTTCCCGCCTCTATCTTGTCCAATCCCTTAATAATCTTATATGTTGCAATGAGATCCCCTCTTAATCTCCTTAATTCCAGTGTGTACAAGCCCAGTCTCTAACCACTCTGCGTAAGACAATCCGGACATCCCAGGAATTAACCTTGTGAATCTACGCTGCACTTCCTCTACAGCCAGGATGTCCTTCCTTAACCCTGGAGACCAAAACTGTACACAATACTCCAGGTGTGGTCTCACCAGGGCCCTGTACAAATGCAAAAGGATTTCCTTGCTCTTGTACTCAATTCCCTTTGTAATAAAGGCCAACATTCCATTAGCCTTCTTCACTGCCTGCTGCACTTGCTCATTCACCTTCAGTGACTGATGAACAAGGACTCCTGGATCTCTTTGTATTTCTCCCTTACCTAACTCTACACCATTCAAATAATAATCTGCCTTCCTGTTCTTACTCCCAAAGTGGATAACCTCACACTTATTCACATTAAACGTCATCTGCCAAGTATCTGCCCACTCACTCAGCCTATCCAAGTCACCCTGAATTCTCCTAACATCCTCATCACATGTCACACTGCCACCCAGCTTAGTATAATCAGCAAACTTGCTGATGTTATTCTCAATGCCTTCATCTAAATCGTTGATGTAAATCGTAAACAGCTGTGGTCCCAATACCGAGCCCTTTGGCACCCCACTAGTCACCACCTGCCATTCCGAGAAACATCCATTCACCGTTACCCTTTGCTTTCTATCTGTCAACCAGTTTTCTATCCATGTCAATATCTTCCCCCCCAATGCCATGAGCTCTGATTTTACCCACCAATCTCCTAGGTGGGACCTTATCAAATGCTTTCTGAAAATCGAGGTACACTACATCCAATGGATCTCCCTTGTCTAACTTCCTGGTTACATCCTCGAAAAACTCCAATAGATTAGTCAAGCATGATTTGCTCTTGGTAAATCCATGCTGGCTCGGCCCAATCCTATCATTGCTATCTAGATATGCCACTATTTCATCCTTAATAATGGACTCTAGCATCTTCCCCACCACCGATGTCAGGCTGACAGGTCGATAGTTCTCTGTTTTCTCCCTCCCTCCTTTCTTAAAAAGTGGGATAACATTAGCCATTCTCCAATCCTCAGGAACTGATCGTGAATCTAAGGAACATTGGAAAATGATTACCAATGCATCCGCAATTTCCAGAGCCACCTCCTTTAGTACCCTAGGGTGCAGACCATCTGGATCTGGAGCTTTGTCAGCCCTCAGTCCCATCAGTCTACTCATCACCGTTTCCTTCTGAATGTCAGTCTGTTTCATTTCCTCTGTTACCCTATGTCCTTGGCCCATCCATACATCTGGGAGATTGCTTGTGTCTTCCTTAATGAAAACAGATCTAAAGTACTCATTAAGTTCTTCTGCCATTTCTCTGTTTCCCATAACAATTTCACCCAATTCATTCTTCAAGGGCCCAACATGGTTCTTAACTATCTTCTTTCTCTTCACATACCTAAAAAAGCTTTTGTTATCTTCCTTTATATTCCTGGCTAGCTTGCGTTCGTACCTCATTTTTTCTCCCTGTATTGTCTTTTTAGTTAAGTTCTGTTGTTCCTTAAAAACTCCCAATCATCTGTCCTCCCACTCACCTTAGCTCTGTCATATTTCCTTTTTTTTAATGCTATGCAATCTCTGACTTCCTTTGTCAACCACTGTGGCCCCTTTCCTCCCTTTGAATCCTTCCTTCTCCGGGGGAATGAACTGATTTTGCACCTTGTGCATTATTCCCAAGAATACCTGCCATTGCTGTTCCACTGTCTTTTCTGCTAGGATATCCGTCCAGTCAACTTTGGCCTGCTCCTCCCTCATGGCTCCATAGTCTTCTTTGTTCAACTGCAACACTGACACCTCCGGTCTGCCCTTATCCTTCTCAAATTGCAGATAAAAACTTATCATATTATGGTCACTACCTCCTAATTGCTCCTTTACTTCAAGATCGCTTATCAAATCCTGTTCATTACACAACACTAAATCCAGAATAGTCTTGTCCCTGGTCGGCTCTCGTACAAGCTATTCCAAGAATGCATCCCGTAGGCACTCTACAAACTCCCTATCCTCTGGTCCACCACCAACCTGATTCTCCCAGTTCACCTGCATGTTGAAATCCCCCATAACTACTGCGACATTACCTTTGCCACATGACAATGTTAACTCCCTATTCAACTTGCACCCAATATCCATGCTACTGTTTGGTGGCCTGTAGACAGCACCCATTTGGGTCCTTTTGCCCTTACTGTTCCTCAGTTCTATCCACACAGACTCTACTTCTCCTGACCCTATGTCCCCCCTTGCAAAGGACTGAATCTCATTCCTCACCAACAGGGCCACTCCACCCCCTCTGCCCACATTTCTGTCCCTACTGTCCTGGGTACTTTGTAGGCTAGCGCCCAAGATAGAACTGACTAGATTTACAACCTTCTGCAGCTTCTTTCAGTCCTGTGCAGTGGCCCCTCTATACCAGACAGTGATACAGCCTGTCAGAATGCTCTTCATGGTACAATTATAGAAGTTTTAAAGTGTATTTGTTGACATGCCAAATCTCTTCAAACTCCTAATGATGTATAGCTGCTGTCTTGCCTTCTTTATAACTACATCGATATGTTTGACTGTCATATGTTGAAAGATTGGAGCGACTGGGCTTGTATACACTGGAATTTAGAAGGATGAGAGGGGATCTGATTGAAACATATAAGATTATTAAGGGATTGGACACGCTGGAGGCAGGAAGCATGCTCCCGCTGATGGGTGAGCCCAGAACTAGAGGCCACAGTTTAAGAATAAGGGGTAGGCCATTTAGAACAGAGATGCGGAAAAACTTTTTCACCCAGAGAGTGGTGGACATGTGGAATGCTCTGCCCCAGAAGGCAGTGGAGGCCAAGTCTCTGGATGCATTCTAGAGAGAGTTAGATACTCTTATAGCTAGCGGGGTCAAGGGATATGGGGAGAGGGCAGGAACTGGGTACTGATTATGTATGATCAGCCATGATCACAGTGAATGGCAGTGCTGGCTAGAAGGGCCGAATGGCCTACTTCTGCACCTATTGTCTATTGACCAGGTTAGATCCTCAGAGATCCTGACACCCAGGAGCTTAAAGTTTCTCACTCTCTCCACTTCTGATCCCTCTGTGAGGATTGGTATGTGTTCCTTCGTCTTGCCCTTCCTGAAGTCCACAATCAGCTCTTTCGTCTTACTGACGTTGAGTGCCAGGTTGTTGCTGCGGCACCACTCCACTAGTTGGCATATCTCACTCCTGTACACCCTCTCGTCACCACCTGAGATTCTACCAACAGTGGTTGTATCATCAGCAAATTTATAGTTGGTATTTGAGCTATGCCTAGCCACACTGTCATGTGTATATAGAGAGTAGAACAGTGGGCTAAGCACACATCACTGAGGTGTGCCAGTGTTGATCGTCAGTGAGGAGGATATGTTATCACCAATCCACACAGATTGCGATCATCCAGTTAGGAAGTTGACGATCCAATTACAGAGACACTGCCAGAGTTGCCATGCATCTGATACCGCCTCCAGCTTCATTCAAAATTCAAAATCTTTGCCCTTGAAATAGCCCTCTGCACATTATACTTGGTCTTCTGGTGCAGGCCTGAGCTGCCAGGCTCGAATGCCACAGGCCTAGCCTTCAGCAGGCGACGAATCTCCTGGTTCATCCACGGCTTTTGGTTTGGGAATGTACAGTAAGTCTTTGTAGGCACACACTCATCCACACAGGTTGTGAGCATAGGAAACAAAACTGAAAGGATGTTCTTGTGACTAAAATGACGCGACGCTGTCAATGTGTATGTATCACAATTCTTGCCTGTGATCCTTACACAGTTTGTAGTTACTCATGTTGAGTCTGGGAAGTGGGTGTTTCTTCAAGTCAGTTAATTCACCTAAGGATCATGTGAGCAGTGTGATCTTTATTCATGAGTTGAATTACTTACTGAATAAGGACACTGATTTATGAAACTTGCATGTGAGACAGAAGTAGGCTATCGGGTTGCAAGATATGGTTGCCAAATGTTTGCCAATGGAGGTACTCTTATATTCTGGCTCAGCTTGGAGAATTGCACAGGTGTCTGGGAGGGTGGGATTGGTAAATTGTAGGAACTCTGAGGCAGGGAAAGGTATGAGGGTTTTGGGTTGGAAATTGAGAAGAAGGTAGTAGTAGTGGTGTACCTGTGGTAGGAATGGTTCATGCCAGAATCAGAATCAGGTTTATTATCATTGGCATTTAACGTGAAATTTGTTAACAACGGGAATTCAATGCAATACATAATATAGAAGAGGAAAAAAATAATAAAATAATAATAGTAAATCAATTGCAGTATACATATATTGAATAGATTAAAAAATGTGCAAAAATCAGAAATACTGTTTTTTTTTTAAAGTGAGGTAGTGTCCAAGGATTCAATGTCTATTTTGGAATCGGATGGCAGAGGGGAAGAAGCTGTTCCTGAATCGCAGACTGTGTGTCTTCAAGCTTCTGTATCTCCTACCTGATGGTAACAGTGAGAAAAGGGCATGCCCTGGGTACTGGAGGTCCTTAATAATGGACGCTGCCTTTCTGAGACACCGCTCCCTGAAGGTATTTTGTAGCCCAGTACCCAAGATGGAGCTGACTAGATTTACAACCTTCTGCAGCTTCTTTCAGTCCTGTGCAGTAGCCCCTCCATACCAAACAGTGATGCAGCCTGTCAGAAAGCTCTCCATGATACAACTATAGAAGTTTTTGAGTGTATTTGTTGACATGCCAAATCTCTTCAAACTCCTAATGAAGTATATCCGCTATCTTGCCTTCTTTTTAACTACATCGATACGTTGGGACCAGATTAGATCCTCAGAGATCCTGACAGTCAGGAACTTGAAGCTTCTGATCCCTTTATGAGGATTGACGTGTGTTCCTTTGTCTTACCCTTCCTGAAGTCTACAGTCAGCTCTTTTGTCTTACTGACGTTGAGTGCCAGGTTGTTCTTGCGGCACCATTCCACTAGGTGGCATATCTCACTCCTGTACGCCCTCTTGTCACCACCTGAGATTCTACCAACAATGGTTGTATCATCAGCAAATTTATAGTTGGTATTTGAGCTATGCCTAGCCACACAGTCATGTGTATATAGAGAGTAGAACAGTGGGCTAAGCACACACCCCTGAGGTGCACCAGTGTTGATCTTCAGCGAGGAGGATATGTTATCACTAATCCACATAGATTGTGGTCTTCTGGTTAGGAAGTCGAGGATCCAATTGCAGAGGGAGGTACAGAGGCCCAGGTTCTGCAACTTCTCAATCAGGATTGTGGGAATGATGGTATTAAATGCTGAGCTTTAGTCGATGAACAGCATCCTGTTGTAGGTGTTTGTGGTGTTGTCCAGATGGTCTAAGGCCATGTTAAGAGCCATTGAGATTGCATCTGCCGTTGACCTATTGTGGCAATAGGCAAATTGCAATGGGTCCAGGTCCTTGCTGAGGCAAGAGTTCAGTCTTGTCATGACCATCCTCTCAAAGCAATTCCTCACTGTCGATGTGAGTGCTGCTGGCCGATAGCCATTGAGGTAGCCCACATTATTCTTCTCAGGCACTGGTATTGTTGCCTTTTTGAAGTAAGTGGGAACTTCCGCCTGTAGCAGTGAGAGGTTGAAAATATCCTTGAATACTCCTGCTAGTTGGTTAGCACAGGTTTTCAGAACCTTACCCGGTACTCCATCAGGACCTTCTGCCTTGCGAGGGTTCGCTCTCTTTAAAGACAGCCTAACATCATCCTCTGTGACAGAGATCACAGGGTCACTGGGTGCTGTAGGGTCCTTCACAGCTTTAGTTATATTCTCCCTTTCAAAGTGGGCATAGAAGGCGTTGAGTTCATCTGGTAGTGAAGCATCGCTGCCATTCATGCTATTTGGGTTTTGCTTTGTAGGAAGTAATGTCTTGCAAACCCTGCCGGAGTTGCTGTGCATCCGATGTCACCTCCAACTTCATTCGAAATTGTCTCTTCGCCCTTGAAATAGCCCTCCGCAAATCATACCTGGTTTTCTGGTACAGGTCTTGAATGCCACAGATCTAGCCTTCAGCAGGCAACGTACTGCCTGCTTCATCAGTGGCTTTTGGTTTGGGAATGTACGGTAAATCTTTGTGGGCTCGCACTCATCTACACAGGTTTGAATGAAGTCAGTAATAACTGCAGCGTACTCGTCCAGGTTCGAAGATGAATCCCTGCATACAGCCCATTCCACTAATTCAAAGCAACAGACATTTGCTATTGCTTTGAGAAACAACGTTTTCACAACAAATTTTATAGTTGAAGATGGAGCCTGTCCAGGAGTAAGTTGAAATGCCCAAGTGTAGATAAAATATTTGAGTTTTGAACACTGGGAATTGAGAAAGGGTGGAAGTAGGTTGCTGTGGTAACAGCACAAATGTAGTCCAACATTTATTTGGATAAATGCTAAATGGTTACGGGAATACAAGCGGATACTAGGAAAGTGATAGAGCTTTCTGGTTTTGTAGACTTCAGCTTTTCATATTAATTTAAGTAAAGAGACAATATTCTAAGTACTGGTGCTGGCTTCAAATAGGACTGCAGGAATTTACTTCTGATAGTATTGGGATGTGTACTGCACAGGTCAAACATCAGAATCAGGTTTATTTTCACTGACATAGATTGTGAAATCTATTTTACAGCATCAGTACAGTGGAAGACGTGACTATTACTGCAAGTTACTTATCATTTAACTGAACTTAATCACTGACTTTGCCCCATGGTACTGTATTCTCCACTCCTGAGCTGTGCTGCTCTGCCTAGCTGAGATTCCCAGTATTTAGTGTATTAGATAATGGTCTCTATTAAGCTGGAGGGTCCACATGCCTTTAAGCTTATGTGGATATTTCAGAGTTGCAGTGAATAGAATTAACCATTGCAATCTTAGATAGCCAGTTAAGCCAGGGTGTGGATTCACTGGCTTTCTAGATTGACGTCTGAGTTTGTGGTAGAGCTCAAAAGCACCATCTCCGAAGTCCCTGTGACGGGACTTCAAGCTTTGAGTTCCACACCTTGACTGGTAGAGGACACGGATGGATAAATGCAGGCGGAATGTATGCAGCTGTGATCCATTTTGAGAGGTAAATTGTTGACGGGAACAGGAGGGAACAAGATCCACTGAGTGGACATTTTGTTTGGTGGAGAAATGAGGCCATCCACTTTTGCCTCCGAGATAAATTGGGTTATATTAAGGTGAGAAATGGATTTTAAAGCTATTGAATCAGAAAAGGGTGATCTACATTTCAGAAAAGAATGTTGAAGGAATTGTCTTGCGCTCAGTTGGCAATGAATCTGTTCAATTTTCAAATAAAGCAATTCAATTTTATTTTAACTTGGGAGGTCATTCAGGTGTGTTGTCTATTACCAACTTCACCAGCTTGAGATTTTTTATAATTTAATATTTCTCCAGTCTCCCTTTTGTTACAATTGAGCCCATGCCCATAAAAATGTAGGTAATGTATTTCCAGATAAAAGATGTTACTGTGGACTTTAAACCAAAATATAAATAATTTTTCAGAGAAAGAAAATCATACTGGAGATATGCAGGGTGAAACATCATTGAAATTAAAATAATGATACCTCAGTGCAGTCTTTCATCAGTTCAGCATTTTCGTTCTGAGACTTAGTCAGACCAGAACTGGAGAAATGCATTCTGTACTGGACAATGAACCTCCATAAAGATGTGCAGGTCCAGAGGAACATGTACAAAATGCGGGAGGAACTCAATGGGCCAGGCGGCATCTATAGAAAAGTGTAAACAGTATATGTTTGGGGTTGAAACCCTTCTTTAGGACTGGAAAGGAAGGGGAAAGAAGTTAGAATAAGAAGGTGGAGGGAGGGGAGGAAGAAGTACTAGGTGGCAGGGGATACGTGAAACCGGGGGAAGGGAAGGGGTGAAGTAAGTAGCTGGAAGTTGATTGGTGAAAGAGATGAAGGGCTGGAGAAGGAGGTATCTGATAGGATGGGGCAGAAGACCATGGAAGAAAGGGGGGGGGGGAAGCACCAGAAGAAGTTAATGGAGAGGTCCAGGAAGAGCTCTGATACAGATTTGATCAATTTTTATTCAGAAATTCAGTATCAAGAAAAGTTGCATAAATAGTTTTGAATTTCATTATTTCAGTGATGAGGGATGATATCTTTATTCCATGTGATGGACTCTTCCTTTGGTGGGCACAGTTTAACTGGTTTATTTGACTGATGACTTCAAGACCAGCAGCAAGATCCAGAGCTGTGATCGGAGGCTGTGAGGTAGTCCTGTTTATAAATAAGGGGTTTGAAAGGCTAAGTACAATGTAATGATCAAATGAAGAATGAGACACTGCAATAAGCTCACCTACTTTTTAAATTAAGGCTGTGCCACTTAAATACTTATTTTTAATCTGGGTGCTGAATATTCAGAATGCACAAAATAAGACTCAAAGATTTTGTTACTTTTCTTACATCTGGGATGAAGAGCGAAACCCAGTAATTAGATTTTTGACTGCAAGTCAGCCACGAAGAATGGAGCAGACTTGGAGTGGAGTGGCTCATTTCTTTTAGTTAACTTTGGTTAAACTTTAAAATTTGCGACTTCAGTACCTGAACATGGTGGTTAGCACAACACTATACAGTGCAGATGACCCGGGTTCAATTCCTGTCGTTGCCTGTAAGGAGTTTAAGTTCTCCCTGCGATTATGTATGTTTCCTCCAGGTGCTCCAGTTCCCTCCCACGTTCCAAAGACATACTCGTTAGTACTGATAGTTAATTTGTAAATTGCCCATGGTTAGGTTAGGGTTGCTGGGGGCGGCGTGGTTCGAAGGGCCAGGAAGGCCGACTCCATGCTGTATTCTCAAATAACGGCAGTTGTGGAGATATGAGAAAACTCAAACATTCTGCAGATAATCTGGTGGCTAAAATAGCTTCTCAAAAAAGGAATAGCCGATTGGATTTGGCAGAGTGTTATTTCTGTAACAGAAATGCATCTGAGTTCTGTTATCTTTTTCTGATAGCAATATTACATTGGCTACTGTCTACTTTGTCGTATTTCAAGATTTTTACCAATCTTTGTGAGTATCTAATTGCTTTTTTGCTATTATAGCTGCAGCTATATAGGACCCTGGTCAGACCCCACTTGGAGTACCATGCTCAGTTCTGGTCGCCTCACTACAGGAAGGATTGGAAAACATAGAAAGGGTGCAGAGGAGATTTACAAGGATGTTGCCTGGATTGGGGAGCATGCCTTATGAGAATAGGTTGAGTGAATTCGGCCTTTTCTCCTTGGAGCGGCGGAGGATGAGAGGCGAGCTGATAGAGGTGTACAAGATAATGAGAGGCATCGATCATGTGGATAGTCAGAGGCTTTTTCCCAGGGCTGAAATGGTTAGCACGGGAGGGCACAGTTTTAAGCTGCTTGGAAGTAGGTACAGAGGAGATGTCAGGGGTAGGTTTTTTATGCAGAGAGTGGTGAGTACATGTAATGGGCTGCCAGCAACGGTGGTGAAGGCAGATACGATAGGGTCTTTTAAGAGACTCCTGGATAGGTACATGGAGCTTAGAAAAATAGAGGGCTATGGGTAACCCTAGGTACATTCTCAAGTAAAGACATGTTCGGCACAGCTTTGTGGGCCGAAGTGCCTGTATCGTGCTGTAGCTTTTCTATGTTTCTGTGTTTCTACCTTTAGCTTTGCTCATGCAGTGTATAATGTTCAAAAAATTCATTCAATAAGTTATATACAATGATTGACATGATCCAGTGCCTGGTGTTTTAGTATGATTGTTATAAGGCAAGTAAGCTGTGGGAGACTTACATGGGTGTAAAATGGAAGTCTTACGAGGTGGTGGGGTAGTGTAGTGGTTAGCACACTACCCCGTTTGTACGTTCTCCCCGTGACCTTGTATGTTTTCCCCGGGTGCTCCAGCTTCACCTCATATTCCAAAGACATACCGGTTGATAGGTTAATTGCTCATTGTACAATAAATTGTCCCGTGATTGGGTAAGGGTAAAATAAGGGGTTGCTGGGCAGCATGGCTTGATGGATCGGAAGGGCCTGTTCCACGTCTTCTCGCAATTTAAAATTAAATAAATAAATACAAATGAAAGGGAATGAATTAGCCACTCTGGATGTGAGACCATTGGGCAGATGTTGAGTGGGATTTAGGTTAGATGACAAATTGCCGTACTATCAAGTTTTTAAATGTGGTATTGTCATCCATCACAAGTCATCTTCTTTTAGGCAAAAACTTCATAAAGATCACCAATATTACTCCAGTGAGGCAGGATGAAAATTCAATAACTTTGAAATTGGAATGGGCAAGTTCCATTGATAATTGAACCAGACTGTCTGCAGGAGAGAACACAGAAACAGACTATTGACGTACATCACACGAACAGTGCACTTGAAGATTTGAAATGCAATTGTAAAATGAATGGATGTTTTGAAATACATTTAGGAATAACCTCCTGGCAGTCTTCCATGTTCTTAGAAAGCTTTAGATAAAGTTAAGCACAAATAGTAGTTGGCAAAACATTTTACAGTGCAGGCAGGATGGGTTCAATTCCCGCTGCTGCCTGTAAAGAGTTTGTACGTTCTCCCCGTGACCTCGTGTGGTTTCCTCCCACCGTCCAAAAGATGTACAGGTTGGTAGGTTAATTGGTTATTGTAAGCTGTCATGTGATTAGGCTAGGGTTAAATTGGGGATTTCTGGGTCCGGAACAGCTTCTTCTGCACTGTAATTCAATAAATAAATAATTAGAAAATTGGATCCTTCCTCCTTGAATCGTAATTCACATTGGAATTAACAGTGTATGAGATGGTAAGCTGCGGAGGTGAGGGTCATGAGGGCAGGACGGCATTGCAACCAGCGTGGATGCAAAAGGTCAACGTGAGCCTTTGTGCCCTTCGTAACTATGATAAAATCCTAGGCCATAACTGTCGTGCACAAATAGCTTTACAAGATGCTGTATTTTTCCCTTTTGGGCCTGTGATCATGCTTAAATGCTTCCTGGCTCCATTATAGAGTAGGATAATGATAATTTCATATGGTGCAAGTATCACATCCTAACACTGGGCATAGTGAAAATAAGACCATAAGACGTAGGAGCAGAAGTAGGCCATTTGGCCCATCGAGTCTGCTCTGCCATTCAATCATGGCTGAGCCATTTTTCTTCGCCTCCTCAACCCCAATTCCTGGTCTTCTCCCCGTAACCTCTGATGCCACGTTCAATCAAGAACCTATCAATCTTTGCCTTAAATGCACCCAGCGACCTGGCCTCCACAGCTGCATGTGGCAACAAATTCCACAAATTCACCACCCTTTGGCTAAAATGATGGAATATAGTGTAGACACTGTTTGGAGAAAGAATCAAGATGCTCATCTAAATTAAGGGGGGAAAAGACAAGTGCTAGTAAAACCTACAAGAAGCTGGGCGAACTTAGTGAGCTAGGCAACACCTGTGTTGGGAAATGGACGGTTGACATTTCAGGCCAACACCCTTCATTGGGACAGCGAGAGGTCTCGACGTGAAACAGTAACTGTCCATCTCTCTCCAGGGGTGCTGCCTGATCCATTGAGATTGCTAAGCACTTGGTTGTTGCTCTGGATTCCAGCATCCATAGTCTGTGTCTCTAGATTTTACAGGTCAATTGACCATGTGGAGTTCCCAACCTCAAGAACCAGGGGCACCTCACCTCGGTTAATGGTAGGGGTCCATGGCATAAAAAAGATTGGGAACCCTTGTCCTAGAAACAAACTAACCCAGTGGCTGATTTTTCACAGTAAGTAGCTGCTTTTGCTCATTTAATCGTTTCATTCCATTTTGAGATGGAGTTTGGTTGGAGAGGAAACCTCATGTGCAATATGCGTTTTTAATTAATTAGCAAGAAAGGTGCTTTTGTAAATAACCTGGGAAGTGACTGTTACAATTGAAACTTATAACATGATAGTTAATTAACTTATTAATCAATGTTCAACTATTAATTAGTGTTGATGTTATCGCTACTTCACCTGTGGAATAAATACAATTTCTGTTTGGAGGTATGAAGTATTTGGAGATAGTGCCTTGATTTTAAATAGGAATCATTCTGGTATACTCATTGATAAACTAGTCAATTCAGAACTGAGCCTCGGTGAACCAGATGGCGGTAGAATATATAGGTCTGAAGCACAGAGTGATGGTGTACCGGGGTGGCATGTCATCGTATCCGTATTGCGGTTCAATTCCACTGCTGTCTGATTTTCCTGTGACTGTGTGGGTTTCCTCCAGGTGCTCTGGTATCTTCCCACTTTCCAAAAGATGTACGGGTTGGTAGATCAATTTGTCACATGGGTGTAATTGGGTGGCATGGACTCGTTGGATCAGAAAGGGTCTGTATATCTCTACATTATAAAAAAAATAGCATCTCAGAGCTGGAGTCAAGCAATTGATGTGGAAGTCCTCAAAATGAAGTATGGAGCTTGCATTCTCTAGATATACTCCTGGTGGCCACTTTAGGTACAGGTGTGTACCTACTAAAGTGGCCACATGAGTGGAACCTGGTGTAGCCCATTCACATTCAAAGATGCTGTTCTGCACACCACTGTCATAACATGTGGTTACTTGAGTTATTAATGCCTTAGTCTGGTTGTTCTCCTCTGACCCCACAGAACTGCCACTTACTGGATTTTTTTTTGGTGTTTTTGCACCATTCTCTGTAAACTCTATACTGTTGTTTGTGAAAATCCCAGGAGATCAGCGGTTTCTGAGATATTCAAACCGCCCTTCTGACTCCAACGATCGTTCCGTGGTCAAAGTCACTTAAGTCACATTTATTCCCCATTCCGATTTTCGGTATGAGCTGGACCTCCTGATCACGTCTGCATGCTTTCAGCACTGGGTTGCTTCCATGTGATCAGCTGATTAGATATTTGCATTTACAAGCAGGTGTACCTAATAAAGTGGCCGCTGAGTTCAGTTGCTATGGAGAACAAGGTTCTGGAGACCACAACACACTCCTTCATAATTGGTAATTTCACAGATTGTTGGTGTGGTATTCAGTGCTGTTCTGGGGTTACAAAGGATGAGCGAGCCCAGCTGAATTACTTTTTCAATAGGAAATGAATGATGTTGATAACAGCCATTCCAAATGGAATGAATTTTATTTCGCCATTACTTATAATACATAATTTGAGTACTGTACATGAGATATCTTCTAATAAAAATGTGTTGGGTTAAACGATTACCTACTACAGTTTGATTCTAATATGCAACTCGATTTTCAACACTGCTCTGTTTTGTTGTAGCTTTGATGTTGAAGAGATAAGATTTGCATATTTTGTGCTTGTGAAAATTGTGGTCCAACTTTGATAGAATGATTCTGAAGCTATAATTTTCGCTGGCATGTGGTCATTTGACGTAGCAGCTGCTTGTCGCTATCTCCAAACTCAAGATCACCGGGCTCCAAGTTTGAGCAAAAATGGATTCAAAGCTACCCTATTACATCCAATCTCAATTCAAACAAGTTTAATTGTCATTCGGCCATACCTGAATACTCAGGAATACAGCCAAACGAGACAGCATTATTCTGGGGTCAAGCAGCAAAACACAGTACCGACAGTCACACACAGCACAGAGCACGCACAAGATAGCGAGCGCAAGTTCAAAGTAAAATTTATTATCAGAGCACACACATGTCATCACATACGACCCTGAGATTCTTTTTCCTGCAGGCATGCTCAGCAAATCCACAGAACGGTAGCTGTAAACAGGATCAATGAAAGAGCAAGCGCATAGAAGGCAACAGATTGTGCGAATACAATTATAAGTAACAGTAAATAATGAGAGCATGAAATTACAAGATAAAGAGTCCTTAAACTGAAGTAATGCATTGTGGGCACACCAGAATTAGAATGAGTGTCGTTATCCTCTTTTGGCCAAGAGCCTGATGGTTGAGGGGTAGTAGCTGTCCTTTGACCTGCCTGGCCCGAGGCATTTCTGCCTTCTCCCTGATGGCGTCACAATCACGCGATTACAGAGTCCAAACCATGCGCCATCAATCCAAGGTCGACCACAAAGGAGCCCATCTCCCGCAAAGTAAACACTGGAGGCAGCACCGACCCCAGCCTGGACGCTGGGCCGCGTCGCCCCCAGTGGAGCACACAGGCCCCGATGCTGGTTGGACGGGTTAACTTCAACGTGAAAGCGATCTCCTTTTGCCATCACAACCAAAATAAATTCCAGGATAAGTCTGTGAGCGGATGTTGAGAGGCT
This sequence comes from Hypanus sabinus, assembly GCF_030144855.1. Lineage (NCBI taxonomy): Eukaryota > Metazoa > Chordata > Chondrichthyes > Myliobatiformes > Dasyatidae > Hypanus > Hypanus sabinus. The sequence goes on from NC_082713.1 coordinate 158,860,579, forward strand.
GTGGTTCAGTGGTGTTTAATTTCCTGGATTGGTAGGCTTTTTAAATTAGGTGTGTGATATGTCTTGGAGTACAATAATCACGCTGTTGTAAATGATAGCGCAGCAAAATAGAAACATATAATTAACTTGTGAGGAGTGATCTGTATTATGCACTGAGTGTGATTGTTAACACATAACATTATCACACGGGGAAGGGAAAAACAACTGAAGGTCAAAATGGGGTATGAAATGGATAGCACCCTCTTTATCATCAGTGATACCCTGTTTAAACTGATCTCCTAGTTTATCACTGTACTAAGCTGATGAACATGATAATTTTCTTCATGGAGGACTAGATTGGTTTGAATTAAAATTAATTTTTTTTGCCTTAATCTTGCAAATCTAAAATCTTTGAAATGTTGCATTGTGTTTTTAATTGGATTTTCAGCCCTGCAGGAATAATTTTTGGCTATGTTCTCACCTTTGGTTGTACCCACTTTTCCTTCGTTCTGAACAGTTCAAACTCGTACCCACTTATTAACATTCTAGTGAATAGGTATATTGGGAACAAGGGATTCTGCAGATGCTGGAAATCAGAGCAACACACACACACACACACACACACACAATGCTGGAGGAACTCAGCAGGTCAGGCAGCTTCTATAGAAATGAATAAACAGTTGAAGTTTCGGGCTGAGACCCTTCTTCAGGACTGGCAAGGAAGGGGGAAGATATACCAGAGTAAAAGGGCTGGGCGGGGTGAGGGGAGGGAAGGCGGACAAGGTATTTTGAGACTTGTAAGAAACTCAGATGAATGTTAGGAGAATGGAGAGCAATGTGGGAGGGAATCGGATTGATCTTAGAGTAGGTTAAAAGGTCAGCAGAACATTGTGGGCCGAAGGGCCTGTACTGTGCTGTTATGTTACGTTCAATGTTTCTTCCCTGCTTAAAATGGCATTTGGATTAACGTGAGATTTATTATTTTAACCAAACCTGTCCTTGAGGCCACTAAGTTCCATTGTTGCAAATGTCCTAATTTAATTACAGTTAGGAATGTAAGTAAAATTACAAGGCTCAAATGTTCAAAGTAAATGTATTTCAAAGTACATATGTCACCTTGTACAACCTTGAGATGTGTTTTCTTACAGGCCTTCTCAGTAAGTTTAAGAACCATAGTAGAATCAATGAAAGTCTGCACCCAACAGGGTGGACAAACAACCAGTGTGCAAATACAAAAAAAAAGGCAAGCAAACAAATAAATAAATAGTGAGAACATGAGATGAAGAGGAGTCCTTGAAAGTGAGTCCATAGCTTCTGGGACAGTGCAGTAATGGAGCAAGTGGAAGTATCCCCACTGGTTCCAGAGACTGACGGTTGAGGGGTAATAACTGTTCCTGAACCTGATGGTGTGGGTCCTGAGGCTCCTGTACCTCCTTCCTCGAGTCAGCAGCAGGAAGAGAGCATGACCTGGGTGGTGGGGGTCCATGATGGATGCTGTCCATGCAGATGTGCTCAATGGTGGGAAGAGCTTTACCCTTGATGGACTGGGCCATATCCGCTACTTTTTACGGTTCTGCATTCAAGGAATTGGTGTTTCCATGCCAGGCTGTGATGCAACCAGTCAATATACTCTCCACCACACATCGAGAGAAGTTTGTCAAAGTATTAGATGTCATTCTGAATATTCGCAAACTTCAAAGGAAGTAGAGGCACTGTCAAGTTTTCTTCATAATTGTAGTTATTTGCACTGGGCCCAGGGCAGGTCCTCTAAAGGGTAACACTCAGGAATTTAAAGTTGCTTACCCACTCCACCTCTGATCCCCCAATGAGGAATGGCTCATGGACCTCCGCTTTCCTCCTCCTGAAGTCAATAATCAGCTCCTCAGTCTTGTTGACATTGAGTGAGATGTTGTTGTGGCACCACTCAGCCAGATTTTCAATCTCCCTCCTACATGCTGATTAGTCACCAACTTTGATTCGGCCAACAATAGTGCTGTCGTCTGCAAACTTAAATATAGCATTGGAGCTGTGCTTAGCTTCACAGTCATAAGTGTAAAGCCAATAGAGCAGGGGGCTAAGCACAGCTTTGTGGTGCACCTGTGCTGATGAAGATAGCGGAGGAGATGTTATTGCCAATCTAAACTGACCGGGGTCTCTCCCCTTTTAGGCTTACCTACATATTGTGTCAAGAAACCTTGCTGAACACACATAACAAACTCCACCCAATCTAAACTCCTTGCCTAGGAAATGCCAATCAATATTTGGGAAATTAAGATCTCCCACCACGTCAACCCTGTTATTATTACTCCTTTCCAGAATCTCCTTATCTGCTCCTCGATGTCCCTGTTACTATTCGGTGGTCTATAAATAAAACACCCAGTAGAGTTATTGACCCTTTCCTGATCCTAACTTGCACCCATGGAGACTCAGTAGACAATCCCTCCATGTCTTCCACCTTTTCTGCAGCCGTGACACTATCTCTGATCAACAATGCCACGCCCCCACCTCTTTTGTCTCCCTCGTCCTTTCTGAAACATCTGAAGCCGGACACTCGAAGTAACCATTCCTGTCCTTGAGCCATTCAAGTCTCTGTAATGGCCACCACATCATAGCTCCAAGTACTGATCCACGCTCTACGCTCATCCGCATTGTTCCGGATGCTCCTTGCATTAATATAAAGGCATCACAAAGTATCGGTCTGAGCATATCCCTTCTCTATCACCTGCTTATCTTACCTCTCGCACTGTCTACAAGCTTTCTCTATTTGTGAGCCAACAGCCCTTCCTCCGTCTCTTCAGCTTGGTTCCCGCCCCCCAGCAATTCTAGTTTAAACTCTCCCCAACAGCCTTAGCAAACCTTCCAGCCAGGATATTGATCCCCCTCGGATTCAAGTGCAACCTGTCCTTTTTGTACAGGTCATGCCTGTCCCAAAAGAAGTCCCAATCATCCAGAAATCTGAATCCACCAGCCACGCATTTATCCTCCACTGCACTGTATTCCTATACTCACTGTCATGTGGCACAGGCAGTAATCCCGAGACTACTACCTTTGAGGTCCTCCTTCTCAACTTCTTCCTAACTCCCTGTAGTCTGTTTTCAGGACCTCTTTTCTTACCTATGTCGCTGGTACCAATATGTACCAAGACCTCTGGCTGTTCTCCTTCCCACTTCAAGATATCATGGACGTGATCAGAAACATCCTGGACCACGAGGCAAACTATCATTTGTGTTTCTTTCCTGCATCCACAGAATCGGCTGTCTGACCCCCAAACTATAGAGTCCCCTATCACTGCTGCCAACCTCTTCCCTTCCCTACCCTTCTGAGCCACAGGGCCAGACTCTGTGCCAGAGGCACGGCCACTGTTGCTCCCCCCAGGTAGGCTGTTCCCCCCCAACAGTACTCAAACAGGAGTACTTACTGTTAAAGGGGACAACCACAGGGGTACTCTCTAGTATCTGACCCTTCCCCTTCCCTCTCCTGACTGTTGCCCACTTATCTGTCTCCCGAGGCCCCGGTGTGACTGCTTGCCTCTGGCTGCTCTCTGTCACCTCCTCACTCTCCCTGGCCAGACAAAGGTCACTGAATTGCAGCTCCAGTTCTCCAACACAGTCCCTAAGGAGCTGCCCCTGGTGCAGATGTGGCCGCCCGGGAGGCTGGGAGTCTCCAGGTCTTCCCGCATCAGACACCCAGTACAGAACACCGGCCTCACACACATACTTCCTGCCTTGATCCTACACAGGTAACCTACCTGGCCTCCACCCGTTGAACTAATTAAATTTAAATTTGCTTTGATATATTTTGATTTGAGCATCCTTCATTGATTTAAGTGTAGTCTGAAATTTCCACTTCAATGGTGAGATGGCTTTCCTGAGATCGTACCTGGACCTTTAGTGTCCTACTTGGTCGCAGACCTGCGTGTCTCTGATCTTTTGCCCTTAGGAGGTTGCAGATGTCCTTGAATGATTAACAAATAACTAAGTTTTGAATTCCAAGTTGTCGGAGATCTGATTAAAAGGCAACCGACCCATGACATTACTACATTTCACTACCAAGCAGCATAATAAGTTACTGTTTAATATGGCACAGTTGAGCTATGCTGCTGTGTACTATGTTCAAGTTGTACTGTGGTTATTTAAAGTAAAAAGCAAAAGGTCCTGGGAATTATCTGTGAGAAGGGCAGCTGTCCTGCAACAAGTTAAACAATCGCACAAAATGCGGGAGGAACTCGACAGGCCGGGCAGCATCTATGGAAAAGAGTGAACAGTGGATGTTTCGGGCCGAGACCCTTCACCAGGACTGAAAAGGAAGGGGAGAAGTTGGAGTAAGAAGTTTGGGGAAGGAAGAAGTACAAGGTGGCAAGTGATAGGTGAAACTGGGAGTGGGAGGGGGGTAAAGCTGAGAAGTTGATTGGTGGAAGAGATGAGGGCTGGAAGAGGGGGGGGTATCTGATTGGAGAGGACTGAAGAAAGGGAAGGGGAGGAGTACTGGGGTGGGGGGGGTGGTGATGGGGCAGGTAAGGAGATGAGAGAGGGAAGCACAAATGTGGAATGGTTATTTTTGCGTGCTGCTTTGGATCTCCAGCATCTGCAGATTTTCTCGTGTTTGGAATTTAAACAATTGACTGGAGGAGGAGAAGGCTCCACAAACATTCCCATTTTCAGTGACGAGGGACTCCGGCACACCAGTGCAAAAGAAAACACTGAAGCGTTTGGAAGAACCTTCAATCAGGTGATCCACCTCAGTAATTTGCAATTATCCCTGGCATGCTGCGGCTTCTTCCCACATTCCAAAGATATATGGCGTAGTAAGTTAATTGGTCAGACGGGTGTAATTGGATGTCTCCGGCTCATTGAATAGGAAGGGCCTGCTACTGTGCTGCATCTCTAAACAAAATAAATAAATAATGTCCCCCTTCATCTGCTGAATTACGTGGCTTATTATTACTCTTCATTACACGTATGCATGTAATTTTAAAAAATCATTGCATGCATAAACACAAATTAACCTTATAGGATTCAAAATGACTTTCTGCTAGCTCTTATCAAATTCTTCATCAAAGCAGAATTGGGTTGCTAGGGCAATGTGTTTAAAACCTGAAGGAGATTGCAGTGGGAAACTTAATTCCAGGAATACTATGCGTTTGAAATTGACACTGCCGGTAACATTGACCACACACATACAATACATCAGACTTCTACTTAAAAAGTACTCCTTCCCAAATGAAATAAGTAGTGTGGAAGTCTAGTGAAAGTGTAATCGAAATTTATCAGGTTCCATTAAAATAAGACATTGGAGAATAAAGCAAATGCAAAATTAGCAGAGTTATGAGATCTCGAGACCTTCAAAAGCTTCTGTTTAAATCAATTTTTCATTGCAGCAAATTTGTATTCCACAACATCAGTTGTACAACGTGCTTCTTGAGCCTGTGAAGATGATCTGATTGTAATGAATTTGAAAGCCTTCTGAGCTTTTTTATTTCCTGCAATATATATCAAACCTTGCGGTAAGTCAACATAGAGATCTCAGATACATTTTATCCAACAGTGATCGCTTAAATATAAACTCGGTTATCTCACATATCATGTCCCATCAGTAACAGTGATGTGCCTGCCCTTCTGCAGGCAATCTGAACATCCCATTCTACAATACGCAAGATTACTTTGTGCCTATTTGAGATATTTATCCTTCTGAAGAGTTATTATATTTTCATTATAGTCTTCAAGTTGTATTCCACATGAATAAAAACATTGCCTTTTCAAGCTATATAACAGGATTTCGGCAAACAATTGCTGAAAGGAACATGCCGTTCATTTCTGAGGAGTTATGGAGCTATTGCGAATAGCTGGGAGTTTAAGCAGTACGTATGAAGTATCTGGATGGTGGTTCACAATAAGGACATTATGAATGATCAACCCAGGCTTAAGGATTGCATGGGGAAACGAGTAAAGAGAATAGACTAAAGGAAGGGTCGCCTCAGACTGTGCCGGACTGAGGCCTTCTGAATCGGCGGCAGTGATTCTGACGTGAACCTCAATTCTGAACGCTGTCTGCTTCTTTTATTGTTTGCACGATTTGTTTTTTACCTTTCTGTACATTATGTGTTCGGTTGTCTTTTGTCTTCAATGGGTTCTGTTCGGTTTCTTCTTCTTTTGCAGCTGCCTGTAAGGAGACGAATCTCAAGGTTGTATAAGGTGGTGGTACTTTGGTAATAAATGTACCTTGAACTTTGATTCGGGTTCCAGGGAGCTAAAACCATGAGCTTGTAGCGGTGTGCTGCACGCAGTGCTAAAATTACGACACGGAGTCGGTAACTGCAGTCGAAGGAAAAAACTTTATTCGAAAACTTCAGCCTCATTGTTAAGCCTCCCTCAACCGGCCCCCCATGGCGCAGAGGCTCCAAAGCTCTGTGCTCGCAAACCCCCGTAGGCTATCTAATTGTGAGTCGGTTCGGATGCGCCAGGAAATGAGTCGCCACATAACCCCCCCCCCCCCCTAGAACCGGCGATACACCCCCCAATGTCCACAGTCTGGGCCAGAACCTGCTTGGGAGGTCGGCCTCTGCGCCGAGGCACCGGAAACTCGGCCGGTTGCGCCAGGTCCACATGGGCCGGTTTGAGGCGGTCCACCGTGAAAACCTCCTCTTTCCCCCCAACGTCCAGCACGAACGTGGACCCGTTGTTCCGGAGCACCATAAACGGCCCCTCGTATGGCCGCTGCAGCGGCGGCCGATGCCCGCCCCTTCGTACAAACACAAACTTACAGTTCTGTAGGTCTTTGGGTATGCAGGTCGGGTGCCGCCCGTGCTGTGAAGTGGGTATGGGGGCCAGGTGACCGAGCTTCTCGCGTAGTCTGCCCAGGACTGCTTTTGGTTCTTCCTCTTGCCCCCTTGGGGCTGGTAGGAACTCCCCGGGGACGACCATGGCGGCGCCGCGTTTTCGACTCCATTCATAACTTGGCGCATCCCTCCATCCGGACAACTGTCCGGATGGTTTCCAGCAGGTTCGTTTGGCGCGGACTCCGCAAGCAGGTCAGTGAATGGGCCAGAACGTGCATGCACTGCCAGACGGCCAAGGTGCAGCAGCACACCAAAGCCCCACCGCAGCAGTTCCATCCCGCCCACCGGCGTTTCGACCACATTCATGTGGATATCGTGGGCCCCCTGCCAGTGTCGCGCGGTGCGCGGCACCTCCTGACTATCATAGACCGGTTCACAAGATGGCCAGAGGCGGTCCCGCTCACCGACACCACCTCCGAATCTTGCACCCAGGCACTGATCGCCACCTGGATATCTCGCTTTGGTGTACCAGCCCACATTACCTCCGACAGAGGCGCCCAGTTCACCTCCAGCCTGTGGTCAGCTATGGCCAGCCTTTTGGGGACTCAGCTGCACCACACCACTGCCTACCACCCACAGTCGAACGGGCTAGTGGAGCGTTTCCACCGTCACCTGAAGTCGGCCCTCATGGCCCGCCTGCGAGGAGCCAACTGGGCGGACGAGCTTCCCTGGGTCCTACTCGGCATCCGCACAGCGCCCAAGGACAACCTGCACACCTCGTCGGCCGAGTTGGTATACGGCGCGCCCCTGGTCATTGTAGCGGTGTGCTACACGCAGCGCTAAAATTACGACACGGAGTCGGTAACTGCAGTCGAAGGAAAAAACTTTATTCGAAAACTTCAGCCTCACTTTTAAGCCTCTGTCAACCGGTCCCCCATGGCGCAGAGGCTCCAAAGCTCTGTGCTCGCAAACCCCCGTAGGCTATCTAATTGTGAGTCGGTTCGGATGCGCCAGGAAATGGGTCGCCACAAGCTAGTCATTAACTACTACTTGTTAGATAAAATTTTGAACTTAAACTCCATTTATTTTTACTCGAACTAATTGCTGCTCATTCTTTTTAACTACTAGTACCTGAAGAGCCCAAGAAAGTTAATGTTAATGCCTTGCCTTGAAGCCATTAAAAAGATATTTTTATTTTGTTGCATATGTTGTCAATGGCAAATAGAATGGTTTCTTACTATAAGTCAGTCAATTTAAACCAATACAATTAGCTATTTAGCTGAGCTCATAGCTAATCCATATTAACGTGACTTTCCATCACAATAGCAGTATCCCTTAATTCTCCACCTATCCAAAATATATATTCACTCATCTGGTACACACTCAGTAAATCACTGTTTTATGCAAGTACAACGTTTATTATCTGATATAATAATTATTAAAATAAACTTGAGTAGGTACCTCCATCCTTGGATTGGGGTCTAGAATTGTTACTTTTCTTGCAGTTTAACTTTACTATGCTTGTATTTTTATATAATCACTTACATACGTGTAAAGTGAATTTTTCAGTAATTTTTTAAGCAGTTTCTGTATTTTCTCGAACCTGGTTTCATTTTCAGGAATCACGCTATTTGAATCTGGTTACTTTATTAGTTAATTGTTACCAATGGAGTTTCTGTCAGCTCCAGACTGGTATGAGAAGATCATCACTGCTTTTTATTTTGTTATTTTCTTTGTTCTCCTGCTGCTTTTTACCTCTTGTAACTCTCAATAAAATTATCACAAGCAGCATGTTTTACGCCTCATTCTTGACTTCCGAAGAAGCTTTGGATTGCAAAATCATCAGGACCAAACAATTCCCTCATTATTTGCTTCTCTTATCATCCATGTATTCCATATGAACGTCTGACTGCCTCATGAGTAAGTTTTGTATCAAAAGTGGTTCAGTACATCACTATTACTTTATTATATAGAGAATGAATTACAGAAAAATTTACAAGGATGTTGCTGGGTCTGGAGGACCTGAGTTATAAGGAAAGACTGAATAGGTTAGGATTTTATTCCTTAGAACATAGAAGATTGAGAGGAGATCTGATAGAGGTATACAAAATTATGAAGGGTATAGATAGGGTAAATGCAAGCAGGCTTTTTCCACTGAAGTTGGTTGGGACTAGAACCAGTGGTCATGGGTTAAGGGTGAAAGGTGAAAATCTTAAGGGAAACATGAGGGGAATCTTCTTCACTCAAAGGGTTGTAAGAGTGTGGAATGAGCTGCTAGCAGAAATTAAACAATTAAACAATTTAAACAATTTCAATGTTTAAGTGAAGTTTGGATACGTACATGGATGGTAGGGGTATGGAGGGCTATGGTCCTGGTGCAGGTCGATGGAAGTAGACAGTTTAAGCATGGACTAGGTGGGGCAAAAGGCTTGTTTCAGTGCTGTACTTTTCTATGACTCTATATAGTAAGATCTGGGCTAAATGTGTAGAATATCTTGATTATGATTGTGTATGCACCCTAGAGGGGAGAAGGGTTGCATTCCTGGGAATGAACAAGGCTTATAAGACAAACGTTTATTTAATCAGAAATCTTTCAACCAAATCTCCAGCAATGAATGGATGCAGTATTTGAAGGTGTATTTCATGAATGATTAGCCAGCTGACCTGATCCCTGGGAGCTATAATGTCACAGAGAGCTTGAAGTTTGTGTATTAATATAGAGATATCATGTGTGATATTACGTGATCCATCTATTATCAAACCCAAAGTACAGAAGCAGAATTGTGAGTAGCCTTAGAATGTTGAAACTTGTAAAAGGCTTTTGAAGTATTCAAATATATTGGTTCTGATGATTATTAGACCTGCATTTAAAAAAACAATTAAAGCAAATTTTAAAATGTACTAAAATGCAACACATTGAAGAAAATAATTAAAGCATTTACTTGTGTTAGGGTGTATTCTGGAGTTAGGGTATATAGCATATATATTAACCTTCAGCAACCAACCTTCAGATCTGAATATGGATTGTAGGTTTAAGGTACAGCTCTGGTGGGAAATGCAACTCTTAATAGGAAACATCCAATTGACCTGAAGTGTCTGCATATGCATGAATGCAATCAATGCCCCATTGCATGAGTACAACTCAGACACTGCAGTAATTAATACTCATTTTGGGTGTGTTGGTGGGAAGATCCAGGCATTTGGAAAATTACATGCAACCCAAAAGAAGTATTATGAGGGTATTGTAGCTACAGAAATTGTCCTGTTACCTTTATTCTTTAACATAAAATGTGCTGTAATGTTGGGTCAGGGGGTCGGGATTTCTGTCTCTGTCATGACTCCAAAGGCTGCAGCTGGTGCGTGTCTCAAATAAAGACTTTTCTATCTACCAGCTGCATCTCTCTGGTAACTTTGTTCACAGTTACAACACCTACTTTTAACTTTTTCCACAAGGTTGGTGACTCCATGAAACAAATAGGGTTTTGCCATGCCTGTGATGTCTGGCATAAATAAAGATGGTCAAGTGTCAACTGTATCTCAATCTTTTTCAGGGGGTCTCTGAGGCATCACTTAGCACAATAGTGTATCTCATCACATTCTGGATGTTTTGAACTTGTGCAGTTGACTGCTCATGGGCGGGTTTCAGTCTTGCTGTTATGAAAACTGTCAATCCCTTTGTGAACGCTGGCCATCGGATATCTTGATTCAGTTCATTCAGGTGCAATCTTTTTCGAGTTCATTTCTCAAATGGTTATATCCAGTCCATATTGAGTAAAATGAATCCCTTTTGGCTTCCTGCGAAGTCACTGCTATGCACGATATTGACATTGAGAAATCATATCATCTGCAGTAAATATGGGCAATATTTCTTGAAATATCGTTGTTAAGTGTATTTACTTTTCACTTTGCACAAAGTGTCCTATTCCTCTTGTTAATGTTGCAGTATTATATTGTAACCAGCAAATGTTATTAAAGTCACCTCCAGTTCCTGTGCTATAAGACAATGATTTAGCCTCTAGCTGCGGTGTAAACTTAAATTCACGTCATGAGTTGTGTGCTGATAGGCTGATGGCTTACCACTTACCCCTCTTGCCCTTTCGATCATACTCTCTGGTTTTAGACCAGGGGTTCACAGCCACAGTCTGCGGACCCCTCAGTTAGTAGTAAGGATCTATGGCTTAAAAAAGGTCAAGAACAATGACATAAAAAAGCCGCTGAGCTGAGGCTGAAGGCTTCATGTCTGAGGATTCACTCTCGTTTGAAATGCTATTTGCTTACTTTTATTGTTTGCAAGTTTTGATTTTTTTTCTCTCTGCACAATTAGTCTTATTTTATGGGTTCTTCTGGGTTTCTTTGTTTCGTGGCTGCCTGTAGGGAGACAAATATCAAGCTTGTATACGTTGATAGTAAATATACTTTGAACTTTGAACCCCTGTTTTGGATGGTTCTGCTGTGGCAGAATTTGCCCTACTATCTACCCGAGCACCCTCATAATTTTGTGTACACAAATCAACCCTCCCTTCAGCCTCCTCCATTCCAAGGGCACCAAATCCCATCTGTACCCTTTCCCCTCATAAAATCCTCATCTCTTGCAACATCCTGGTGAACTTCCTCTCCATTCTCTCAGCTTCTTCCCATGGTGTGAGGTTCCAGATCTGCTGTGTCCTAGCTGAAATATTGTAGACTCATGCTGTTGCATTCTCAGCCCCGCTGATGAAGTTGTATATCCCGCCTGCTTCCGTCACCTCCTTATCGACATGTGCACAAAGAATGCTTTGTTTCTCAATCCTCCATAGCACCCTATGATTCATTGTGTATGTCCTAGTCGTCTTAATCTTCCCAAGATGCAGCACTTCATACTTATCAGGATTAAGTTCCATCTGCCATAGTCCTGCCTGTTTATCACTTGGCAACTTCCCAAAGCCCAGGACAACCCTTGTCACTATCAGCAACCCCACCAAATTTCAAGTCACCTGCAAACTTAATGAATTCAGATGCCAATGCATGAGCATGATGGTTATTAAGTACAACAGTACCAATCTGTATGGATACCATTGTATGGGCTTTCAATCACAGTAAAGAAATCCACCATCTTATTATTAAGCCAATTTTGGACCAATTTTCAAATTTCTCTGAATCCCATGGGCATAAACCTTCTGGTCTCCCATGTGGAACCTTTCCAGAGTTCAAGCAGATTGTATCAAAGGCCTAGTCCTCATTAATACTCTTTGTTACTGTTATTTAGATTTGCCGAACAGAACAGGCTCTCCTGGCCTAATGAGCTGTGCTGTGCTGCCGAGCGACTCACCTATTTAACACTGGTCTAATCCCAGGACAATTTACAGTAACCAATTAACTTTCTAACAGGGACACTTCTTGGACCGTAGGAGGAAACTGGAGCACCCAGAGGAAATCTATGTGGTCGCAGGCAGAACATACAAACTCCTTATAGACGGTGCCAGAATTGACCTCTGCCCCGAGCTGTAATAGTGTCATGCTGACCGCTATGCTACTGTGACACCCTCGGTGACCGCCCTGAAAGATTGTCTTCTCAACTAGAAAGCAAGGGTCTTCCCGTAGATGGGGTTTTTATTCCGCAGTTGTGTGACTGCTTCCATTTTCAGGGCTGTCAATATATCCAAAGAGATGGAAATAAAAATAATGGAGTGAACGAATAACCAGGAAAACTAACGGGGCTGAAGGTTAACAAGTCTCCTGGCCCTGATGATTTGCGTCCTAAGATTCTAAAGAAAATGGCTGCAAAGGTTATGGATTCTTTTGTTCTCAGATGTTTTTTTTCTATGTAACATAGAAGGAGGGCATTCAGCCCATTAAATCTATACTAGTGCCAGAGGATTCCTCTCATTCCCATTCTACTGTTTTTCCCTCTACCTTCTCCTCTCTCTCAGACCCATCAACCATCCACTGATTCTTCTACCACCCACCTGCACTGAAGGCAATTTACAGTTGTCTCGTAACCTGCTGGCCTGACGTTGGGACCTGGCTGGAAATGGGAGTGCCCATGGGAAGCTCGGAGGGAGAATGTAAATTTGGACAGTAACTGAGTCAGAATCAACTCCGGGTTATGGCGTGTGGTAAAGTGGCAGTGCCAATCCTTGCACCACTGTGTTGATAGCTCAGACGAAAGGGTTGATCTATGAAGTAAAGTTGTGTGGGTTGGTCTGACATGCATGAGAGCTTAGAAGAACAAGAGGTGATCTTATTGAATCAGATAATCTAGTAGAATGCATGTTGCAAGGGTATTTCCCATCTTAAGAGTAGAAGAGCAGAATTAAAGAGACAGACTACCAAACAGAGACAGACCATTAAATTTCATCATGGCTGATTCTTAAATTCGTGATAATTTTGTTTACCTGACTTATCAAGTCCAAGTTCTCACTCTGCAGTCAATACTGGCAACTTCCACACATCTGCAGTAGGGTGGCTCGGTAGCATAGTGGTCAGCACAACGCTTTACAGTACCTGTGATCCGGGTTCGATTCCTGCTGCCGTCTGTAAGGAGTTTGTGTGTTCTCCCCATGAAAACATGGGTTTTTTCTGGGTGCTCCGGTTTCCTTCCTTAGTCCAAATGCATACTGGTTGGTAGGCTAATTGGTTATTGTAAATGGTCCTGTGATTAGGCTGGGGTTAAGTTGGGGGTTAAATTGGGGGATTACTGGGTGGCGTAGCTTGAAGGGTTTTACACTGTATCTCAAATAAATGAATAAATAGATAATTAAATAAATATTAAGGCTGGCTTGGCCCCTCAAACCCACCCTAATATTAAACGTGGTCATGTCCGATCTACTGCAGGCCTCACTTCCTCCTCTGCAGTACCATAAAACCTTCAATTACCTGATCTTTAAAAAAAGTATACCTACTTCCTCTTTCATTCCCCCCCCCCCCCCCCAACCTCATGACCTAACCTTCACAATCCACTGGGGGAGAGAATTGTAGGGATTTTCCACCCTCTATGACAGGTTCCCAACCCTCGGTTAATGGTAGGAGTCCATGGCATAAAAGAGATTCGGTACCCCCACTCTCTGAGAAGTCCCTATGCAACTCAGTTTTAAATTACCACCTCACAGCAAGCTGGTAAAGCTTCAAATGAGCAGTCATCTCTTTAAAGTGGTGATGAGGATTTGTTTTTTTTTTCCCTTTCAGATATTTGTGGGTCTTAAGAACTTACATCCCCAGAGAACTGTGGGGATGAGTCATTGGATATAATGTAAAAGTTAGTCATTGTGTATTGGGAAATAATTGGAATCGGTTGTACATCAGATGGCCCGGATTGATTCAGCCATGATCTTAGTGAATGACAGAACAGGTGTGATGAGGAACTGAATTTCTCCCGCTCCTGATCCTAACGCATTTACAAGTGACATGATGGTTTCTGGAAATTAGGCAGCTTAATTGCATTTATCAGTTTGTGCTTTGTTTATGACATAGCCGATCCTTTATTCTATTTTTACTAATCTGCCTGGTATTGTACGACCTTGTATCCTGCTACCTTCTAAACACTTCTGTAAACTCGCAATGATTACTTTGGTACGTCCTCATCCTCTTAATTCATGGTGATCCTGATTCTCTCTTCCAGTATGCACAATTCAGCACATCACTTTGAACAGCATCTGCGCCCTTTGCCGGACTGTCCAGATCCTTTTGCAGATTGTTGTTCCGTCCTTGTCTTTTTTGTGTTGCCCCATCACGTGTGACCATCCACCAGTTACACCACTTGATTATCACATCCAAGAGAAAATCTGCAGACGATGGAAAACAAAGTTATACGCACAAAATTGGAGACCCTCTTAACCTCAATGTCTAATGCTGGTTGATTCAATTTACTTCAACCAAGGATGAACTAAGTTCTAATTGTTGCCTGACCTGTTGAGTTCCTCCAGCATCTTGTGTGTTACTCTAATTCATGCAATGGGATTTGAAGATTCCAAGATGAATGTCAATCATTTTCTTAAAGTAAATGTATGCACACGTATGGCATATAGTATAGTTCTGCGCAAACTCTTCAGAACTAAGTCCTGAACGCATCAACAAGAAAAAATCTGCAGATGCTGGAAATCCAAGCAACACACACACAAAATGCCGGAGGAAGTCAGCAGGCCAGGCAGCATCTATGGAAAGGAGTAAACAGTCGGAAGTTTTGGGCTGAGACCCTTCATCAGGAATGGAGAAAAAAGGTGAAAAGTAAGAGTAGATAGAATTTTATTCATCCCAAAGGAAATGACAGTGTCACAGTGGCATTACAAATGCACAGCTATGAGTATTAGAAGAAAAATAGAATAAAAAATAATAAGTTACCAGAAACACTCTAACAGGAGGGGGTCATCACTTTCCTGGCTATAGGTTGACTCATTATAGAGCCTACTGGCCAAGGGTAAGAATGACATCATATAGTGCACTTTGGAACAGCACAATCGTCTATTACTAAAAGTGCTCCTCTGTTCAGCCAAGGTGGCACGCAGAGGATGAGAAACATTGTCCAGAGTTGCCTGGATTTTCCATAGGGTCCTTTGTTCTACCACAGCCTCCAGTGTGTCCAGTTTGACCCCTATAATGGAGCCAGCCTTTCTAATCAGTTTATTGAGCCTGTTGGCCTCACCCATGTTGAAGCCATTGCCTCAGCACACCACTGCATAGAAGATTGTACTAGTGATCACAGACTAGAACATGTGAAGGAGAGGCCTGAGCTCTCCAGAGAACCTCAGGAAGTAGAGGAGACTCTGGCCCTTCTTGCATCCAGACTTTGTGTTGGTGCTCCTCTCAAGTCATCCAGGTGCACCCCCAGGTACTTGTAGGTCCTCACCTCATCCATGTCCTCATCATCAATAGTAACAGAATGCAATGCAGACTTAGTCTTCCTAAAGTCCATCACCATCTCCTTTGTCTTACAAATGTTGAGCTGCGGATGATTCAGCTTGCACCAGTTGACAAAGTATAAGAAGTGGGGGGAGGGGAGGAAGAAGTACAAGGTTGTAGGTGATGGGTGAAACTGGGGGAGGGGAGGGGTGCTAGGAAGTCAATTGGAGAAAGGGATATGGGGCTGGAGAAGGGGGAATCTGATAGGAGAGGACAGGAGGCCCTGGAAGGGGGAGGAGCACCAGAGGAAGGTGATAGAGGGAAACAGGAATGGGGAATGGTTGGGGGGGGGGGGATTTACTGGAAGTTTGAGAAATCAGTGTTCATGTCATCAGATTGAAGGCTACCTAGATGGAATATAAAGTGTTGCTCCTCCAACCTGAACATGGGCTGATTGTGGCAGTAGAGGAGACCATATATTGATATGTTGGAATGGGAAGTAGAATTAAAATGTGTGGCCATGGGGAAATCACATTTTTTTGTGGCAGATGGAGTGAAGGTGCTCGACAAAGCTACCTCCCAATCTACGTTGAGTCTTGCTGATATACAGGAGGTAACACTGGGAACACCAGATACAGTAAGTGCCCCCAACAGACTCCTAGGTGGAGTGTTGCCTCACCTGGAAGGACTGTTTGGGGCCATGAATGGTAGCGAGGGAGGAGGTTTAGGGGCAGGTGTGGCACTTGCTCTGCTTATAAGTGCCAGGAGGGAGATCAGTGGAGAGGGACAAATGGGCAAGGGATTTGGAAAGAATAAAGAGGGGGGGGGGGAGATTCCGTTGGAGATGGCAGAAGTTACAAAGAATTATTTGCTGGACATGAAGGCTGGTGGCGTAGTAGGTGATGTGACAGTCCATGGTCTCCTCTACTGTCTCAATGAGGCCCTACTCAGGTTGGAGGAGCAATATCTTGTATTCCGTCTGTATAGCCTCCAACCTGATGGCATGAACATCGATTTCTCAACCTTCTGGTAATTGCCCCTCCCCCCCCTTCACCATTCCCCATTCCCATTTCCCCCTCTCACCTTATCTCCTTACCTGCCCATCAACTCCCTCTCCATTCCTCCCCATTCCCTTTCTTCCATGGTCTTCTGTCCTTTCCTATCAAATTCCCCCTTCTCCAGCTCTTTACTTCATCTCTCCCCCTTTCCCGGTTTCACCTATCACCGACTGCCTTGTACTTCCTCCCTTCACTGCTTCTTTCTCACTCTGACTTCTCACCTTTTTCTCTCCATTCCTTATGAAGGTTCTCAACCCAGAACATTGACTGTACTCTTTTCGGCCGATGCTGCCTGGCCTGCTGCGTTTCTGCACCATTTTGTGTGTTGATTAGCAGATCGTTGCTCACAGGTTAGCATCAGCGCCATCTTACGCTAGTATTCTCCTTGCAGTGGCTTTACAAGAAGGTTCTGCACAGCTTACTCCTCACCAGAGGCGTGAACGGAGTTGCGTGTTAAAACAACTTTGAGTTTCTTCTCCCTAACCCAGCTACACTGTGCCCATGTGACCAAGCATCATTGATCTCCAAATTACATTTTCCTTCTTTCCTGTGGGTAGTCCCAGATAAGGTGCTGAATGCTTGTCCTGAGAAACTCCTGCATGATTTCCAAGTATTTACCTGCCTTACGTTTTATGTCAAAATATCAGTGTAAACCCTCCAACTCAAGAGCATTATTTTAAGACAGATGTGTAGGGCTAAATTGAAATTAGAATAAAAATTTAAATTTGACATTTAGATATGCTGCTTAAAACATGATTAAATATTTATCTTTTGATTTAAGAATATTCAGGTTGTGCAAACTGAATACGAGATTAACTGGAGCAGCACGGCAGGTAATGCCCTGTCCCAGCGCTCCACTGACCTCAGTTCAATCCTGACATCTGCCACCAACGCAGAATTTGCTTGTTCTCTCCATAACCCTGTGGGTTTTCCCTGGTTTCCTCACCTTCTGAAGAAGTGCTAGTTGACAAGTTGATTGACTGCTGTAAATTACCCCTCGAGATGTCGGGCAGTGGGAGAACTTGGGTGGAATTGATGAGCGTGTGAGAGAGAATGTTACAAGGAGATAAGTAGACCAGGATTAAAGGCATTTTGCTGAGAACTGGTGTAAACTAGGCCGGCTGAATGGATTTATTCTGCATTATGAGGTATGAGGATGTGTGAACACACGGAGGATATCTGCCATCCTTAAGAACAATCATTTCCTGTCGCAATATCCAGGCTGTCAACGTAGTGTGGGATAACGAAACTGGTTGCTGTCATCTTGGATTGGATCTGTGTGCTCAGCGGCTGTGGACTGTACCAATACAGAAGGGCTTGTGAAGCACTCATGTGTCTTATGGTCAATGCTTTGGTCCTAACCATGCCAGGGTGCATTCCCCTGTGTGGATTAGGAAATGTGTCTAAACGTCATCTCTCATTTTCTGCGTTTGTTGAGTGTGCCCCCAAAGTAAATAATTTGCACGATAAATCAAGATCATCTGGAAATGCAGACAGGCAAATTCCTCAGAGTGACAGATGATCCAGAAGTGCATGCAGACAGTGGAATTGTATAGCACAGGAATGGGTCTTTCAGCCCACACGCCCATGCCAACCATTCAGTACCCACATTCTCTAATCCCTTAGCCTTTTATGCCCTGACAATTGAAGTGCTCATTAGATAGGTAAGTGTTGGAGAATATCTGTCAGGATCAAATTTTCAGATTCCTCTGTATATTTGAAAATGTTCCTCAGATCTCTTAGTTATTAAATTAAATCCATCCCCTGCTACTGTGCCCCTTATAATTTTGTATACTTAAATAAACCCCACCCCCACTTTAAAATAGATCTGGCCTATCCAGTCCCTCCTCAAAACTGAAAGATCCCTCTCACAGGGCTTCCTGCTGAATCTCCTCTGCAGCCTCGCCTGTATAATCACATACTTAATGAGCTGTGCAGATCAGACCTGTAGCAGTGTTCCACAGATGGATGAATCACTGTTTAATAAAGCTGTACCATAACCTCCCTGCTCTCATATTCTATGCACTGGTGAATGAAGACAAGTTTTGGATTCATCTTCTCTTCATCTACCCCATTGCCATCTTTAACGTGCGATTGCAGAAACAGAAGAGCTTTATGTCTGAATTTGGTGTAAGTTGATGGGTGTTTCGGTCAACCCCAAGGCGTAGTTGTTCATATGAGGATATGGAAGTATTTCTGACTGCTGATCCTGCGATTGATGTCAAATAATTATTTCCCTTTGCATATGTGAAGTTGTACCCTTTAATCACAAGTGATAACCATTAATATACTCTAAAACAAAATTGGCTCAGTTTGGGCTCAAACAGCAATTATGGACATACAAGTTGGGCCATCTTCAATTGATAGAGTTGTTTCTACAATTTCTTCTGCACGTGTATCCTGATATTGAGATTCTGCAAATGTAAGAAGGGTAGCTGGGAATATCATTAGAGGAGAGATAGGTGTTACAAATGCACGCGATCGCGTGAGGTTCTGGGGTTTAGGTGCTCCAGTTCTCTGTAATATGAATGGCTGGTGCAGCCCCTTTGAAGACACAGACCCGCCCGCTAATAGGAAGCCATGCTTTGGTGCCAGGATTTTAATATTTAAACAGTGCGTGAATTGAGGTTCGGTGCTCAACCATTAGCTCAACTCTGAATTCTCGTCTCGTGTCTCGTTTAGAACCCTGTTCTCATCTCAGTCTTGTATCGTGTCTTGATTCTGGTCTCAGATATTCCAGCACTTGGGTCCTAACCATCCCCGCCTTAGTCTCTCATCACAATAGGCTGGACTGCTCCTGTAACGCTGCTAAAAAGCCAACAGCAAAAATGTGACAGCTTGCAATTATGGGAGCATTATTTCAGATGCAATTTTGTCTATAGGTGGTTTGGAAAAGTAATTGTAATGGGGAGGATTGGGGCAATTAAAGGTAAGCATTTACTGACACAGATCTTTCTGTTATTAGCTCAGTTAATTGGACAAGCCCTTTTCAGCTCTTAATTGCAAGCTTCGTTGTGATAACCACCAACACATTCTTCCACAGCCCCCTTCCACATAAATCTTGACAACTTTGCTATGTTGTTAAAAGCTGTAAGAATTCTGACCCCATATCTTTAATCAGGAATATATGTTAATTTTCCAGCTCAGCTTTAAGCAGAGAATATAGAACAATAGGGTACCAAAACAAGCCCACTGATCCACCATGCCCTTGTCAGCTATCATGCCCATCTGAAATAATCCTACCTGCTATCCATATCCTACTTGTACATGTTTTTGTCTAAATGCTGCTTAATCTTTGTTGGAGAGTGTTTCAGTTCCCAGCACTTTCCCCGACAACATATTCCAGTCCCTCTTTGGAAATAAAAATGTGTCCTGACGAAGGGTCTCGGCCCGAAACGTCGACAGTGCTTCTCCTTATAGATGCTGCCTGGCCTGCTGTGTTCCACCAGCATTTTGTGTGTGTTGTGTCCTGTAAATCTCCTGTAAGCAACCTCCCTCTTACCTTAAAAAAAAATGCCCCTTGATATTTGACATTCCTGCTCTGAGAAGACTATTCTCACCCTATCTACCTATTCTTGGCCTCTAGTACTTTGTCTTGATATTTGCACCTTAGTCTCCTGAACTTCAGAATGGAACATCCAAGTTCATCCACCCTCTTCTTATAGGTAATACTCTCCAATACAGGCAACATTGAGATGAACCTCTCCCAAGCCTCCGTATTCTTTCTGTAATATGGTAACCAGAACCCAACACAACTTTCCATTTGCAACCTAACCAAAGTTTGTTACAGCTGTGAAATGACTTCCCAACTTTTACGCTCAATGCCTTGACTGTTTAAGACAAGCACACCATGTGCTTTCTTTACTAGCCCGTCCACTTGTGTTGCTACTTCAGGGAATTGTGGGCTTGCAACCCCAAGTTCCCTCTGTACATTAATGCTACGAGCAGTCTTGCTGTTTACTGTATTCATTGCTCTTGCACTTAACCCCACAAAATGTACTTGTCCAGATGAAACCCCATTACTCTTATCGCCATCTTTTTGTACTCCTTTGACAACCTTCCTCACTATTGGCAATTCTACCAATTTTTGTGTTGTCTGCGAATCAGACCACACCATTTTCAACCAAATATATATTAGAAACGACTGAGGCCCTATCACTGATCCTCATGGAACAACCCTGGTTGCAGCCCTCCACTCAAATTAACCCCCCTCTATCACTACTCTCTGTCTTCTATTGCCAAGCCAATTCTGAATCCACCTACCAAGTCATTGTAGGTTCCACGTGACAATCTTATGGATCAGTTTACCGTGAGGAACTTTGACAAATGCTTTACTGAGGTCCATGTAGAGAAGACCTACCGTCCTATCCTCATCAACCATCTTCAATCCTATAAAAATCTCAAACCAGTTTGCAAGAAATGGCACACCTTGCACAAATCTAGGCTGACTATCTCTACTAAGGCCATGCTTTTCCAGATGTGAGTAAATCCTACCCTGTAGAATCCTCTTCAGTGGTTTCCTACCAATGATTTAAGGCACACCTTCCAATAATTTGTTGGATTGTCCTGACGCCCTTTTTTGAAAAGCAGATGTTCAATATTCAAGTCAAATTAAATGTATTATCAAAGTACATGTATGTCACCATATACTACCTTAAGATTCATTTCCTTGCAAGCATTTACAGGAAAATAAAGAAATACAATAGAATTTATGAAAAGCTGTCCACAAAATCATTGGTTATTCTCAGTTTTTTGTGACCTCACCTTTGGTTGAAGAGATCACAAAGACCACTGTCGAGGCTGCAGTATCTCTCAGTATCCAAAGATAGAATCCATCAGCCACTAGGGTCTTATCAACCTTAACAATCTTAAAGAGACTGAACACCATCACCTCCTTAATATCAACATGCTCCGAACTATCAGCATACCCCTTCCTGATCTCACTATCATCCATATTCTTCTCTTTGGTGAAAACCAACACAAAGAACTCATTTGGTAGCTCACACGCTTCAGGCTGCAGGCATAAATCCCATACTTTTTCCTTGAGTGGATCTATCCTTCCTTGCTTTTACCATATGTATAAAATGTCTTGGGATTTTCAGTATTTCTACTTACCAAGGACATTTCCTGCCCTCTTTAACCTTATTAATTCCCAGTTCAAGTTCTTTCCTGTTTTCTTTGTGTTCCTCATGGTGAAGTCTTCACCTGGGACACTCAACTGCATGAAAGATTATTTCCATATTTGTTTTACTGACTTCCCATACATCACCTTTCATAAATCAATTTGTTCCATTCACTGTTCTTGTCTTCTATTCTAAGCACTGTTTGAACATTGATTTTGGCTCTCAATTCCCCGGTACCTTTAGGTTTCAAATTCACCAAGCTCAGTTTTAAATTTCATGCCCCTACCACGTTGAGTCATTTTCCCTTGAATTCTAGTTCTGTTTGACAGCAGCCTTTTGCACATTACTTTTCCCTTCCTCCACTCCTGTTGTCGATGACTCAGCTGCCTCAGCCCAGATTCTGCTAACTCTCTTCCTAAACCCTGCTGCTAATAGCTTACATCATAAATACAGCATTCCTCCAAGAAGACCGCAGCCCCGTCGTGGTATGGAGGCTTGCGTGTGCCCCAATGACCCGGAGAGCTATGCTGGCCGGAGTCAGGGCTTTGTGCTTTGGCTCTTGGTAGGGTCACCCATGCCAAACTGGTCAAAGGGTAGAGGCCAGACAAAGGGTGGCCCACCGGTCCTTCAGGTTCAGGGGCGCAGATCAGGGTGAACAACCCCAACTGGTAAAAGAAAACTGTTACAGAAACAGCAATGACAATTCTTTCTACATCTGAGTGTGATGGTATTCCTGAGTCTCCACCCGGGACTTGCATGACAGACAGGCGTGAAAACTGAGAGAAGGCTACTGACGTGATGAAGGAAGAAACATAGAAAAGCTATGGCACAATCCAGGCCCTTTGGCCCCCAAAGCTGTGCCGAACATGTTCCTACCTTAGAACTACCTCAGCTTTATCCATAGCCCTCTAATTTTCTAAACTCCATGTAGCCATCCAGGAGTCTCTTAAAAGACCCTATCATTTCCACCTCCAATGCCGCCGCTGGCAGCCTATTACACACACTCACCACTCTCTGTGTAAAAACACTTACCCCCGACATCTCCTCTGTACCTGCTTCCAAGCACCCTAAAACTGTGCCCTCTCATGCTAGCCATTTCAGCCCTGGGAAAAAGCCTCTGACTATCCACATGATCAATGCCTCTCATTATCTTGTACACCTCTATCAGGTCACCTCTCATCCTCCATCACTCCAAAGAGAAAAGGCCGAGTTCACTCAACCTATTCTCATAAGGCATGATCCCCAATCCAGGCAACATCCTTGTAAATCTCCTCTGCACCCTTTCTATGGTTTCCACATCCTTCCTGTAGTGAGGTGACCAGAACTGAGCACAGTACTCCAAGTGGGGTCTGACCGGGATCCCATATAGCTGCAACATTACCTCTCAGCTCCTAAACTCAATCCCACAATTGATGAAAGTCAATGCACCATATGCCTTCTTAACCACAGAGTCAACCTGTGCAGCTGCTTTGAGTGTCCTGTGGACTTGGACTCAAGATCCCTCTGATCCTCCACGTTGCCAAGAGTCTTACCATTAATGCTGTACTCTGCCATCATATTTGACCTACCGAAATGAACCACTTCACACTTACCCTGGGTTGAACTCCATCTGCCACTTCTCAGCCCAGTTTTGCATCCTATCAATGTCCCATTATAACCTCTGACAGCCCTCCACACTATCCACAACACCCACAACCTGGTAGCCCTGAACACCACCAGAGGTGAGAATCTTCATTACTACCCTAAATGCCAACCGTGTATGGGCAGTAAGGAAGTAAATACTATATTCAAAATAGACACCTGATCTCATTTCTGTTGTTCTCACTCAATTCTGGGTTTCTGTCATTTATCCCCAAGGCATCTTGTCACTTTTTTTAACCACCTCAAGTGGAATATTAATCAACATGATTGATTGAGAGAGATGAGCATTTAAGGTTGGTTTAATTGCTTTAATATTACAATCTACAATATAATGACAACCACAATAATTGCAAAGACTAACATGATAATTAATATTTCAATCAGGGTAATGAACAAAATTATTTTGAAAGTCTTGCATGTGTGAGGCAGCTATTGTTAGCACTACTAAATCTTTATTTTAAAATAGCTACTGAATGTAGAGCATGCACATTGGAGAAAGGCAAAAAGAAAGCAAATGCCTTTGGAACATTGCCCTGGCTGCACTGACCTGGGATCCCTCATTCTTTTAAGAGTAACCAGACCATTCAGCTGGAAGGAAATCCAAGGACAAAAGCATAATACTGTCTCTCAGATTTCAGACAAAAACTGACAAGTCTGTACTTAGTTAATGTTTGTTCATTGAGCGTGAAATGAAACGTAGCGGCGTTACTTGGATTTATTTGTAGATTTATAGCAGTCGTTTAAACTCTGAAAGGGATGAATTGTTGCTCTGTTGAAATTATTTTTGTGAGATTGTATCACATTTAAAATAACTAGACACAGGCTGCTGGTAAAAGCTGCAAGTTTCAACTTCTTTCCCAATTCTTCATTTGCATAATGGAATTCTGGCAAGCTAAAGATTAATGTAATAATTTTGTAATTAATTTGATTTTTATTGGCTCTCTGCTCATTCAATTAGGGCTGAGAATATTTTAAATAGCCTACCCATTCTTTCACACTGGACTGAAATATGAAACTTGGATTATGGCAACTTTATTTAAAACCTGCATCTGATTTCTCCCGTTTTCAAATGCAGTAATAAAGACTGTAAAGTTGATTCAGAGGTTGACGACGAAGCAGGTTTGGACTGAAGATAATGCACAGAGGCAATCTTGATGGCAGCATTGCAGAAGACCCCGCTCAGCAGCCGAGGAAATGGTTCGATAAATTGCAATCAAAAGCTCCGGTGCCGATTGGGAACCTCGGCTGCCTCTGCACCCTGGATCACTGGAGTATGAGTCAATTTTAAACAATCACACTAAATCAGCAAACAGTGGCGGCCTCGGAGTGAGCAAGTGAGGCATGTTTTGTTTTGCATTTTTATGCATTCCTGGCTTATCTACAAACTTGCTTGATTGCCAGCCCTTGAAGCGGTTTTGCATTTAAAACTACATCGACTATGTGGTTTGTGGGTTTGCCCTCCTCCGCCATCCTCACTCTGATTTCGAGCTGCAGTTAATATAATCAGTGATGTTCCATTGTCCTCTGCTGTCTCTGAAGCTTAGAAGCTCAGATGTAGGATAAGGAAACACACTGTGCTCTGAGCTCCCTTTGTTTGTCCCTGCTTATGAAATCTGCTGGAGTTTCACGCGAAATACCTTGAAGAGGGTATTGCAGGCAATTAACAATCTGAATACATAGCGCCCACTGGGTTAAGGTGTCAGTTTAAACAGCTGCCCGTCCTCCTTCCCGCTGCTCTAATTAACACCTAGGCACTTCGCAGCCAGTGGGAGTGGGTTGAACCATTTAGCCCGTCGGGCTGGCGTTCTGCTGTTAGCAATCTCAAAGCCCAGCCTGACACAACAGTTCTGCTATTCGGCATCTTGTCAGGCATCGCGTGGCTTGTGATGAACTAGAGGAATTAATTTATCACCGTTTCTTCTGCCTTTTCAGTTGGTGCAGTCTGTTGAAATTAATGCACGCCCATCCCTGTGATGGAATAAGTAAGAGAGACGTTTGAGAGAAGGCTCCAAGAATATTCGAGCTATTCGTTTGAACTTTGTTCATCGTTTATTTCGTGTTTTGGAGCCGCGCCAAGCCCTATTTCCCTGATATTTTGCAAACCTTAGTTTGACACCTCCGATGAAGCCCCTTTGATTATCCGTTAGATAATTAGTTCTTTGTCGAAGGTGTTCGGGGTTCTGTAGTTTGAGGTAGCGGCGTGCAGCTCCCTCGTTGATGTTTGTCTGCTTTGTACTGAACTTTGTTGCTGACAAACAGCCCCTTGACGGGGGACGGGTTAGCGAAGTGCTCGCGTCAGGATGGAACGCTTTTTGAACATGATGAAACAAGTGAAGAGAACGAGGAGGAGGAAAAGCAAGAAGTATAGGCCGGAGGAGGATTACCACGAGGGTTATGAAGATGTTTATTATTATGCTTCTGAACAACTGCACAGTGAGTATGACACCAATAACTACTTTATCATTTCCTGCCAGAGGCGTAAACACCCCAGTGCCCGGTGTATACAATCTATGTATGGAAGCTATTTTACGTATTTATGTTTATATTGTTTTTTTTTAAATTATCGTGTTCTTTATCTTATTCTGTTGTTTTGTGCTCCATCGGATCCGGAGTAACAATTACTCTGCGTACTGGAAATGTCATTAAACAAAACTGAATCTTCTTGATGCGGTTCGTTTCAGCTGAATCTGTGAAATGATTCTCAACAAGCTGATGGCAGCGTAATGACACATGGGTAAACAAACTGTGCCTACGAGACTTTCCTCCCGGTATTTGCCAACAGCCTCAGGCGGGCGGGCGTTAATGTCTCCGAGAGAGAGAGCAATCCAGTTGGATGTGTGCTGTCTCTTCGCCTTGACTGACACGCGTTCTTGCTGTGTGTGCGCTGCCCAGGGACTTCTCCATGCCGAGCGTCACTTGACAAGTGGTTTGATTTGAATAATTTGCACAGCTAAACGGGCAGTAATGTCCAGTGCACACTCCGGGCTGGGAATCAATTATTCGGCGTGTTTTCTGAGAGCTCTGCCTGTGATCTTTCCCTATTCTCAGCGGGCAGAAATGCCCGAGGTTACCACTCAGGGAAAAGTGCATGTGGCGTGGACGACTTCGCGCATCCAGTTGATTTATCTTCTTAACGCATTTGGCTAATGCAAAAGCTTTTGATATCAATTATAATCAAACGTCGTTTAAAGTGAGCTGTTTTAATCTCTCCCAAGTTCCTCTGAGGTATATGTGCTGTTGGCATTGACTCCGGTTGAAATGCTGTTTTTAAATCTTCTCCAGACATAAGTATACATTCAGCAGTCACTTCATAAGGCACACTAGCCCATCTGCTCCTTATTGCAAATATCTAATCAGCCAATCAGGTGGCAGCAACTCAATGCATAAAATCTTAGAGACATGGTCAAGATGGTCAGTTTGAGACCAAAGAGTGACTCTCAGAACTGTATACTGCATACGTACTTTAATAATAAATGTACTTTGAATGGGGAAGAAATGTGATCTAAGTGACTTTGACCATGGAATGATTGTTGAAGCTAGACAGGGTTGCTTGAGTATCTCGGAGACAGCTGATTTCCTGGGATCTTCCTGCACAGGTCTCTGGAGTTTACAGAGAATGGTGCGATTTTTTTTTAAAAAAAAACAGCCTGTGAGCAGCATTCCTGTGGGCAAAAATGTCTTGTAGATGAGAGAGGTCAGAGGAGAGTGGCCAGACTGGTTCAAGCTGACAGAAAGGTGACGGTAACTCAAACAACCACGAGTTACAACAGTGATGTGCAGAAGAGCATCTGTGAAGCCAACTTTGAAATGGATGGACGACAGCAGCAGAAGATGACCAACACACACATAGTGTTGATTTCATTGGGGACAGGGAGGTGCTTCATGAGGTAACCACCGAGTGTATTCATCATGATGTTATCACCAGGCTGATTATGGGACAAATGCAGCCAAGTGCCCTTTATTTGGGCTCAGTATCAAAAATTAACTATGCAGGACGAATAACCAGGGTAGGACCTTTTGATAATTTTTTTTCCCCCATGCCTCTGGTTCAGGGCTTTACCTGTCAATGTGGTACGGGCAGTGAGGCTGTAGCAACAGAGTTTAGCCTGAGGCATTTTTGGTTTGTCCTGAGATGTAAAATTAATGCAGACAGGAGTAAACTTTTACTTTACCTTTTAGATGTCAAAGGAATTAGCTTTTCTGGTTTTCCTTTGATTGCAACTCTATATTTAAACAAGCCCTTACCTGTCCTAATACAAACTTGCATTTTCCAATTGAGATTCAAATGCAGGTTTAACAAAGGAAGCTATGTATTCTCAGTGAAATGTTTTAAGTCTTATAACAAAATGGGGCTTTTTTTTGTACTGTTTTCATTTATATGTTGACTATTTGTTGGACAAAGTGTCTTTAACCCAAGTAAGAATAACTTACTTTCAGGGTTAAGGTCACAATCTACTTTTTAATAGTTGCTCTAAGTAAAAAATAATAGTCCCTCAAAGCCTTCAAGTGTGTTCTGATAGAGCAAGTATGTTCATAGTGTTTTCCACCCCTCCCGAAATATAGTCCTTTTTCCCAGGTAGCTAACTTGATAGATTTGAGTGACTGACATTGGATGGTTTTGGGTGGAAATCTATCTGTGACTGTTATTTGTGGTAGTCTTTTGACACCGAAACACTTTGTGTAAGCAGGTATCAAAACCCCCTCCTCTCTGCCTTGTTTATTTCCTCTCTCTCTGTCATCAGGCAAGCATTGCTTTGTGGAGGAAAGTTGTAGATTAATTTTCATTGAGGTTTGACATGAGATTTTGTGGTTTGGAGGAACTTTCCATTGTGCCTGTACTTCTCAATGCCACTGCTTTTAATAAGCTCTGAAGTCAGTTTATAGTGAAGACCTTTACCGCTCAATGCCAGAGTTCTGTGCAGGGCAAGATGTAAATTGTGTATGGACTGCCATTGTTCCATGTAGAACAAAGACACTGTCCTCTTGAAGATGCCATGCAGAGGAAGTTTTTGTGACTATTGTTCTGAGCCTTTTCTCAGTCACCTGTGAAGTGCTTTTGAAATGATTGAAAGCTTCCAAGTTTAAGTGCTTTCATATAACACGTACTCCAGTCCTTTTTCTGGCTTTATATCTGGGAACTCGGCTAACTTACCTAGTTTTAATGATCTAGCCTTTGTTTAAAGGTTCACTTGATGAATTCTGATACTTTTGCTGTAATGCTGCTAAACAAATGTTCCTTTTCCTAAAGTAACTACCAATGTATCAGATTTCTGGGATGATTTACCAATTAGTAGACTTTTTTAAAGGAACTAAATTTGGGGGGGGGGGTTTGTGACCCATCTGAAGGCAATATTTGATTTTCTTATTAGGTTGTACTGTAGCTTGTACTTGGTTTTAATATGTAGCATAGTTTGCTTATTATCCTGCTCTTTATTCCCGCAGTGCAAGATACAAAAAGAATTATAGTCCTGGCCCAGTGTTACAGATGCATTAGTTTCTGACACCTGCTTTTCTAGAAGTGAATTGGAAGACCTAAACAGTGAAAAGAAAGCAAAGTTTATCATGAGTCCTGATGAAGGGTCTCAGCCCTGAAAGTTGACTCTTTATTCCCTTTCATAGATGCTGCCTGACCTGCTGAGTTCCTCCAGAATTTTGTGTGCAACTCTGGATTTCCAGCATCTGCAGGATCTCATGTTTGATGTTTATCATAGGTTGCTCTGTTGCAAAAATGACAAATCTTATTCAGTGATAGCCAGACAGGTAATAGGTGCTTGATGCGATGTGCTGGGAAGAATTTGAACTGTCTAGACATCATCATCAAAGAGCTGTATTTACTTATAATTTAATGCCACATTGCATCAAAGCTTTATTGAGATAACTCTAAGATACATTCAAGAGATTGGAGGCAATTGAGTTTAATCTATCAGGGAACAACGTGGTGATTACCTGCATAAATTTTCAATGTTCACTTGCAGGATAGCTTAAACTCTTTTTATTAGTTTACATTATTGAAATGGACTTGGGGCCACTTTATCAACACAGTAAAATGAACCAGAATATATAAAATCACAAGATTATAGATTCTGTACTAAAGTTCACCCGCAATCACCAGTTTTTACTTTTGCTATAAGTACAAACTGAGCTCTGGGTATCTCCAAAACCCCTTGTTTTGGAACTCTAGAAACTAATCAAAATTAAAACACAGTTGCCAGTGTATCTGTCTACTTTTTTTGTTTCTTTTTAGTGATGTGCTCACATATAAAGTGGTGGTGTAATGATATGTGCTGTTCACATTCTTCTTACATATAACCCATAATTAATTATATAGACAAATAATATATTTACAAAATTGCTCAACTATTACTAAAATATTAAATACACTACACCTCTATCTTGAACAAATTGTTGCTTTTCAAATTTTTGCCGTTTTTCTTAGGACTCTTGTTTCTAATGTTAAAATGGTTCTCTACCCCTTCCTCTGTACAGATATGTCCTAATCCATTTATTAAAGACATTGAGTATTTCTGGGAGAGTATCGATAATCTATCACTTTTCATCTTGACCTGTTGCCACATCTGTCTTTTTAAATCTATGATTAGATCATAAGATTATTAATTAATAATACTTAAAATTACAAGCAAAGATGCAAGTTAAAACTATTCTGAAGAAAACTTAAGCCTAGTGAACTTTGTGAGATCTTTGGCCAGGTCCTCCGTGGAGGGTAGGACTTCCACAGTGTGTTGTTGAAAAGAGGAGTCCATGTTTCCCTGAATGTGGTGTTGTAAGAAGCTGAGGAGATGAGAAAGGGTTTTGGCATGCTGGCTGTAATCAGTCAGCACATTGAGAAAAGAGGTTGGGATGTTACGTTACAGTTGTTGAGGCTGCATTTGAAATATTCTGTGTGGTGTTGGTCACCCTGCTGTAGGAAAGACACCATTGATCTGAAAAGAATGAAGAGGAGCTGTATGAAGATGTTGCCAGGATTGGTAAGTTGGGAAATTAATCATTGGTGAATAGGAGAATATGAGGGTGATGCTGCAGAGGTGTATAGATAGGGTCAGTTTGCACTATGTTTCCCCAGGATTGGAGAATCAAGAACAAGAAGGCATAAGTTTAAGGTGAGACGGGAGAGATTTACTAGAAACATGAGGGGTAACCTTTCACTCAGAGGCATGTCTGTATATGGCTGCCAGAGGGTTGTTGAAGGAGGTACATCATTTCATAGGTACTGGACGGGTGGATGGAAAGGAAGGATTTAGAGGGACAGAGACTAAGTATGGACAAAGGGACTGCTTTAGATGGTTGTCATTGTCAGCATGGGCCAGTAGAGCCAAAAGGGCTGTTTCCATCCTGTTCAACTGTATGACTGACTTGGCTTACCTCTGACCTATCCTCCTGCTGGTGAAAGGAGAGGGTACGAGATGAATGTAGCCAACATAATGAAGTGGGGGCTGGATGTTGAGTCAAGTCAAGTTTATTGTCATCTAACTGTATACATGCATACAATCAAACAAGACATTTCTCCAGACCAGGGTGGGAAGCACAGTAGTATACATAACACACAATAACTTTGGAAAGTAAGAATTAAATCTAAAAATGAATTAAGCATAGATAAAGTAAAGTATATAATTAAATATTGAAGGGTACAGTACAAATTATCCAGTGATATTTCGAATGTGATGCGGCAGGGAGTTCAGAAGCCGAATGGCCTGAGTGAAGAAACTGTTTCCCATCCTGGCCGTTCTTGTCTTTATGCATCGGAGTTTCCTACCTGATGGTAGAAAGACAGAGGATGCTGGATAGCTGGGTGGGGTCCTAGATAATACTAAGGGCCCTGTGTACACGGCACTCTGCTAAATGTACCCGAGGGCTGGTTGTGAGACCCCTATGATCCTCTCGGCCATTCTCACAGTCCTTTGTAGGATGAAAAGGGCAAGTATTTGCGTAAATAAGAAGTAGTGTAGATGTAATGAAGTGGCATGTCTGGGTTTAATAGTAAAACCCAAACCTGAGCTGATCAGAGTCAATCCAAACCTAAACTGATTCGCAGGCAATCTTTTAAAGATATTAATGTCATTAATATTGCTTCATTCACACGATTGCTCGAAAGGTAATTCTACCAAAGTGGATGGTAAATTTGGAAGGCCTTATAGAAAAGGAGTGGAAAATCCAGGATGGGACCCAAGTCTAAATACACATTTACATCATGGCTCATAGATGTACTGTATACCCCTGAAGGGAGCTTTTGTTTTTAATAATTTTGTGCATGAAAAAATAAGGCAGACTTTGAACCACCACTACCTCGGCTGGACAGTTGTGGTTGTTTGGCATCGTCATCATTCCTGACACTGAATTTATGTGCTCCTGGTCAGCAGTCTTTGTCACGCACTTGCTCATCACATATATGCACTGATGCAGCCGTTCAGCGGTCAGATTTCCATCAGTGACGATCTTGGCAAACTGATTAATGAATTTAATTGATGCTCTCTGATCAGTAGAGACTTTATCACAACAAATCCTTAACAAATTAATGTTGTGCCTTTTCTTAAATTTCTGCAACCAGCCTGCTGAATATTCATAATTACCTTCAATTTCAGTTTATTGTGTTAGATCTTTGCTTGTTTCGTGATCAGCATATTGTTAAGCGGCAGATGTTCACTCCCCTGATGAATCCACTTTTTCAATACACGATCGAGATCTTCATTATTTTCTTTATGCAGTGTTTTTCTATTTTTCCTTAACTTCTGTTCAATACTTTCAGGATAGAACTTTTAACAGTTTGGCCTTCTGTTTGTTCAGGCCGCTGATGGCAATCGTTCCACCACCACTCTCCTCACTAGATGCTTCACACGTACACAGCTGTCGTTTTTCCAGCAACTTGACTTTCTGTGTCATAAATGCTTCCTCTCGTCCTTTTCACTATTACCAATTGGAGTAACTTCAGGCCTTTGAGACCTTTTCAGTAGAGCTGAGAATAAGTGTGAAACCCATGGTAATTACTGTGAGTAATGCACAAAGGTCTGGCTACGACAATTGCTGAAAACAAACTGGCAGCAGCAGGCCCCACTCAGAATATGTGAGGTCACTTGTCAAAACTCGCTGTGGTGCACAGAGACCTGTGCATTACCTGGGAGCCTTCCATTTGTGGGATTTTCCATTTGTGGCGTCACGTCAGCGCTCAAAAAGAAATTCCAGGTTTTGGCTTTTGGACTTTTGGATTGAGGGTGTTCAACCTGTATAGCACCAACAACCTGGGTTCATTTCTGCTGACGTCTGTAAAGAATTGTGCGTTCTCCCCATGACTGCATTGGTTTCCTCCTGGTGCTCCAGTTCCCTCCCCCATTCCAAAGACGTGAGGGTTACGTGTGTAATTGGCCAGCATGGGCTTGTTGGGCTGAAAGGGCCTGTAACTGTGTTGTATCTAAATGACTATAAAGTTCTGAGCTAGCTGAACGGAAATCCAAATGTATAATTGGGCTATGAACCCAACTTGTCTGATGGGGCCTGGTTAAGGTAGTCTGCCTCTGATTAAGTCTGATTTCTGTGTTTTATGTTCATTTGCATTGTGGGACTTTCTGGAGATGACATTGTAGAATCTAATTAATTATTCTGTAATTGTAAAGGCAAAGCAAAGCTAATAAAACTATGGTTGATCTTGAAATTGCTGTTAAAGAATTAGTTTTTGACATTCAACGCTAAACTGGTATTAACGTTATTATTGCCAGTTATTATTAAATTATGACCATTTCTCACTGCCTCTTGCACACTGACTTTCCTACCATGCCTAAGTATGTTTCTTAAGTGTAGACTTGGATTGGCTATTTTGTCATGATCGTATTATTGTCTCTCAATCTGGTCCTTGGACAATAAAGGAGATTTCTGGTGAGCTTCCTTCTCTCTCATCTCAATTATCGTGATCTTATTTCTGCCCCAGCTGAATTAACTTGAAACTGGCAAGGTCAAGAATCAAATTTCAACTTGTCTTGGTGCTTACTCCTAACTATTCCGTACGGGGCAAGTTACTTTGAAACAGTCACTGATGTAAAGTCAACATGTATAAATAACTGGAATTGGAGCAAATATGGTTTTCAGTGGCTTGAAGCACTGTCTTCAAAAACACAGCAATGTATCAGGCATGTGACTTCATAAATTGTATTCATTGATTTCTGTGGTATGCTGACCCAGGCAGTTCATTCTAACACATGCAACGCAATTCTGAAATCTGAAATAACATGAAACCAAAAGAAGGAGCAAGATTTCTGCCTGCACTGCAGAGTTTCTCTTCCTCCATTGACTGGGAATAAAAAAAGCTGGGTTCTCCACTGGTAAATGCCATTTGTGTAAGTGAGTTCCACTGCAGAGTAAGGACTCAAAACCACTTAATTCACTGAGCGGAACAAATGGATCTGTCCCATGGGAACAGCTATCAAAAGCTTGTCAATTTCTAATATATTATGCATGGCCCCCCTGAGTATTCTCTCAGAGAAATTACCCAGGTTATTTCTGCAGTTGCCATCTGCGGAGAGCTAGGCAATCACTGGACCAGAACGCCCTTAATTCTTGTTCCTGAATGTAGTAAACATTTATTTATTTATTTATTGAGGGAGCCCCACGGATCAGGCCTTCCTGCCCATTGAGCTGTGCCACCTCACAGTCTCCAGATTTAACCCTAGCCTAATCACGGGACAATTTACAATGACCAGTTAACCTACCAACTGGCAGTATATCTTTGGACTGTGGGGAGGAAATCGGAGCAAGCTCACGCAGTCATGTGGAGAACGTACAGACAGTGGCAGGAATTGAACTCGGGTCACCTGTACTGCAAAGAGTTGTGCTAACCACCACGCTACCATGCTGCCCAGTATGTGTACAAAAGGCTTAGGCACCATAGCTATATCTATATTCAAACACTGTTCCATATTTTTCCCCCTTCATTGTCCTCTGATTCTGTCTCTCCCCTTTCTTATCTCACCCCTTGCTGTGCTTTCACCGCACTTTCCAATCTTCCCCTTAAAGTTAAAGTCTGTCCCAAGCCTTATAGGCTCATCAGGCCGGTGCTTCTGCCAGTTTCCATGGCGTGAAGCGACTGAGAGTACGAGACTGCCCCTCCAGATAGGACGCCAGTTTATCGTGAGGTTAACCCCCAGCATTTTGCCGGTACCCATTTTCAGCTGCGTGGACTGGAGCAATGTGTGGTTAAGTGCCTTGCTCAAGAACACAACACGCTGCCTTGGCTGGGGCTCGAACTCACGACCTTCAGATCGCTAGTCCAGCGCCTTAACCACGGCCTCGCTCCACACAAGCTTCCACTATCTGATCCAAAAACAATCAATCCTTCGGCTTCAGACCACATTGACTTGTGGCTGTGAATTCCAAGTCTCTTCATGGTGTTGTTCTCTTCTGCTGCCTCAGCCATCCCCTCCTGGTCACCTACCAACAGGAAAGATATCAATAACATTCAAGGAGTACAAGGATGTTGCCAGGGCTTGAAGACCTGAGTCATAACGAAAGGTTGAATAGGCTAGGACATTGTTTCCTGGAGCGTAGGAGATTTGATAGAGGTAGACAAAATTATGAGTGGATTATGTAGGGTAGATGCAAATAGGTTTTTTTCCACTGAAGCTGGGTGAAACTAGAACTGTGGGTCATGGGT
Organism: Hypanus sabinus; assembly: GCF_030144855.1. Classification (NCBI taxonomy): domain Eukaryota; kingdom Metazoa; phylum Chordata; class Chondrichthyes; order Myliobatiformes; family Dasyatidae; genus Hypanus; species Hypanus sabinus. Next base: position 158,895,622 of record NC_082713.1, read on the forward strand.
TAAGGGTGAAAGGTAAAATGTTTAAAGGGAACTTGAAGGGGAACTTCTTCACTTAGAGGGTGGTGTGAATGTGGAGCAAGTTGCCAGAGGAAATGACAGTTGTGGATTTAATTTGAACATTTAAGAGAAGTTTGGATCAGTACATGGATGGGAAGGGTATGGAGGGCTACGGTCCAAGAACAGGTGCATGGGACTCGGCAGAATAATAGTTCAGCATAGGTCGAAGGGTCTGTTTATGGGCTGTAGTGCTCGATGACTCCATTCCTATATCTTCAGTCAGGTGTCTTCATTCCACTCTGTGAGCCTTTTGTTCCATCTCCACAAATCCCCCACTTTTGTCTAATCTTTCTCTAGATCTAATAGCTGGTGTGGCAGAAAACTTCTCAACTTTTCCACTGCCTTTCCTCACTCTAACCTAGTCTCCTCTGCTCTAGTATCACTTCATCACTGACAACCAAACCCAGCATTGTCTTCAGATGAGGTGAATACGGTTGTGGTTTGATGAACTTGTAGCGGTGTGCTACACGCAGCGCTAAAATTACGACACGGAGTCGGTAACTGCAGTCGAAGGAAAAAACTTTATTCGAAAACTTCAGCCTCACTTTTAAGCCTCTGTCAACCTGCCCCCCGTGGCGCAGAGGCTCCAAAGCTCTGTGCTCGCAAACCCCCGTAGGCTATCTAATTGTGAGTCGGTTCGGATACGCTAGGAAATGGGTCGCCACAAACTGATCTTTACCTCAGAGATGCTGAATGTCAGCTTACAGACAAGTCCTCTTATCTCCCACTGGGTCATTGCCTCACAGATAAACATCAGGCTACTTATCTTAGACTTATCACTCATCTCATTTCTGTAGAATTTCTTCCCTCCACATCCTCTGGCCTAATGATCCTCCAACCTGCACATTCTCCTGCTAACAGCGGGGTTAACCTACTGTTTCAGTTTGCTTTTGTCCCATGGGATATTCTGTTCTTTCCTTCCCTTCCCAGTTGTATCTTTGTCAACTCTGAGGCACCCCACCACTGCGCTGGATTTCCTAGTCCCTCGGCTTCATCCTCACCACAGCACATGATCGCTCTACACCTCCATCCCTTTTTGAGAAGGCCAAAGACCCTTTCATCTCTTCCCCGCAGTTCCCCTTCACTGCCATCTCCAAGCCTGACTGAACTTGTTCCTCTATTGAAGACAATTCTCCTTCAACACAACTCACATTCTCCAGTTAAAAGGTGCACAACATGAGAAGTTCCTTAATTCAATCTTCCTCAAGCCCTCCCTGTCTGCCATCTCTCTCTAGAATGACAGTGAGTGCACTGATGCTGTACCCAGCACAGAGAAAATTCAAAGTTTCTTTGCAGGCAATTTCCTTCACATGCAACACGAGTGAATCTGCAGATGCTGGAAATAAATTAAAAAACACAAAATGCTGGCAGAACTCAGCAGGCCAGACAGCATCTATGGGAGGAGGTAATAATGATGTTTTGGGCCAAAACCCTTCATCAGGAGCGAAGTAACATGGGATGGTCGAGGGGGTGATAAGAAGTGGGGGGAGGGATGAAGTAGAGAGCTGGGAAGTGATAGGCTGGAGGGAAATGGGCTGGGGGAAGGTGGAGAATTGTGGGAAATAAAAGAGAAAGAAAGGTAGGGCTGGGGGAGAGATTATAGTGAGGGGGGGAAAAGAGAGAGAACCAGACTAAAATAATAGATAGGGATGGGGGTAAGGGTGGGGGGCAGGGGTATCAATGGAGGTCTGTGAGTTGAATGTTCATGCCGGCAGGTAGGAGGCTACCTAGGCGGGAGATAAGGTATTGCTCCATCGACCTGCGTGTGGCCTCATCTTGACGGTAGAGGAGGCCATGGACAGACATGTTGGAGTGAGAGTGGCATTTCCTTCACACTCTCACTTTCATATGGTTGTAATCTGACTCCTCCCTCCCTTCCTCTTATTTCCATCTCTACAATCAAACTACTAGTTTACACTGCATCTTGTAAGGACTCCTTTCATATTTCAGGATCAGGTTTATTATCACAGGCATGTGTCCTCACTTGCTCCTGTCTCTTGAGGTAATCCCAGACAGCCCCAAGTGTTGAGATCAGGGCTCTGTGCAGGCCATACCATCTGTTGTGTAGCTCCTTGTTCTTCTTCTTGCTGAAGATAGTTCTTTATGACCTTAGCCGTGTGTTAGGTGTCATTGTCCTGCTGTAGAATGAAGTTGGGACCGATCAGACACCTCCCTGATGGTACTGTGTGGTGGTTGAGAAACTGCTTGTAATTCTCAGCACTGAGGATTCCATTAGTTCTGACCAGATCGCGAACTCCAATTGCAGAAACCTGTAGGGAACCTCTGCCCTGCTTCACTGTTTGTTGCAGTCAATCATCCATCTCTGGTTCTTCTGCACATGAACTGCCTCCTGTTTGAGTCAAAGATTTCAAATTTTGACTTGTCAGTCTAGAGCACTTGCTGCCATTGTTCAGCATCCCGGTCCTTGTGTTTTTCTGTGTGGGAGAGTCTCTTGGCTTTGTTTCCACTTTGGAGGAATGGCTTTTTGGCAGCAACTCTTCCATAGCAGGCTACTTTGGCCTGTAGAGGAGTGTACTTGGGTTCCAGTGGATTCTGAGGGTTCAGAGCAGATAACAGTGCTGGACTACTTCTGAAAAACTTTGGAAAGTTTGATGTATCACTCATCTGCTGCATGCAGTTTCTGTGGCTGACTGCTGCATCTCAACCTTCCCTGTTCTTTGTGCTTCTTCAGAAGAGCTTAGACAACGCATCTAGAAACTTCTGTCTGCCGCCCAGTTTCCACTTGGGACAGACCTTGCTGATGCAGGATGACCACCTTGTGTCTTGTTGCTTTGCTTGCTCTTGCCGTGGTGTAAGGACCAGTGACTTGAAGGTTAAATTGTCTCATTTGACACACACACCCTCACCTTGTAGTTTGATACCTTCTGCACCCGTTTCTGTTTTAGTTAATCAGTTTGGTTCATTCAACTCATTATGTCATTGATTATTACCATCCTGTTTGTTACCTTTGCTTAATCATATACTGGGCTATATACATAAAGTAATCAAGTTTGTATTAAAAAAGTGGTTATTACTTAATATGTTTAACAAAATCTCTTAACATAATTTTTGGAAAATTAATGTTTGGAAATCTAAAATTTGTTATTTTCTACTGACACACTAATACGGAAGACAGAAAAACATTAAAAAATCTAAGGTGCTTAAGACTTTAGTACAGTATTATATGTATGCATATGATGCAGGTTCTATGTTTGGTAAAATGTGTTAAGAGTAATCATGAATTTTTCTGAATACTTAAACTGTTAAATGATTTGTTAAACTTGCAAAAACGTTTACATCACTAACATTTAAAAAAAAAACAAATTTTAAATGCTGATTATCCATCCTTATCCTGACCCGTCATAGCTTGGATGGTCATAAGCTGAAAGCAATAAATTATATTTCTATAATGAATAGAATAAATTTAATATTTGTAATGGAAGAAATGTAGTGACATTTATCAGACTGTTTCCTGGCACAGTGATGCCTCCTCTGAGGAGAGACAACACAGGCTGGGCCTAAACTCGAATCTGGAAGAATAAGAGGTGATCTCACAGGTACAAAAGAATGTGCTCACACTGTTTTCAACAAAATCAACAAAACTGTTTTCCCTGCCTGGTGGTCACTTGAAATAAAGATCAGTCCCTTACAGGGATTCCCAATCTGGGGCCCACAGCCCCTTTGGTTAATGGTAGGGGTCCATTGCGGAAAAGAGTAAACAGTTGATATTTCGGGCCAAGACTCTTCAGCAGTCCTGATGAAGGTCTTGGCTTTTCCATTGATGCTGCCTGGCCTTCTGAGTTCCTCCAGCATTTTGTGCGTGTTACCTGTGATGATAGTTTCAATGAATTATGGACCTGTACTCACAGATCCCTTTGTTCTACCACACTCCTCAGTGTCCAACCGTTCATTGTAAGTGTCCTACCATGGTTTGTCCTCCCAAAGCGCAACATCTCATTCTTGCTTCAAACTTCATCAGTCATTTTCAGCCCAGTTTTTCCAGGAAGGCTATCAAAACTTGCAGTAGGATCTGGACCAGCCGGAAAGATGGGCTGATAAAATGGTAGATGGAATTTAATGTTAAAGCTATGTCCCAATCCTAGTATCAACCACAAATTTGCCACATTAATCATTAATATAGATGACAAACACAACAGACCCAGCACCGATCTTTGTTTTGCACTACATGAAACAGGCCTTCAGTCAGAGAGACAGAATAGCCTGACAGAATATACAAATTGACCACTGTTTAGCCAAAGGCATTTTATTTGTCCTCCAGGCTATAAACTTTATCTTCAGTTTAATTGCAGAGTCAGTTTAATTCATACCATTGCTATTTTTACCAAAAAAATAGCGATTTCATGTGTCACACAACATTAATTAGTATATTTAAATTATCTGTGCAGGCAGTGCTCTTGTTACTTGGCATTTTGAAAATAATTATATTGTACCAATCTGAGGCCTTGTTCTAGCTGCTACCAATTGTTCTTTGCAGTTTCTTTTTCCTTCATGAGTTATTTTCCCCCTTCTGTTTTTGTAATTCCATTTGGGAGTAGGCTGGGTGAGATGGGCAGTGGGATTTGGGGTATCCTCTTGTAATAGTTGCACCTTGAATGGGTAAAAATCAAATGGTTTTGTGAGAAAGTAGAATACAGATTGTATGAAGAACCCAAAATGGAAATACTGTAAAGACAGACAGACACACACACACACACTCACACTCACACACACACTCACACTCACACTCACACTCACACTCACACTCACACTCACACTCACTTTGGATGCTTTGGATTTCCAGCATCTGCAAATTTTTCCCATTTTAGAAATATTACAGGTGGTTTTAGAATAATATTATGTTGAAAATACTGAGCAGGTCTTGCAGCATCTATAACTACTGAAAGGTCATTGATCAGAAAGTCTTTTTTCTTTCTTCATTTATGGTCCCTGACACGTTTACAGCATTTTCTTGATGACTGGATTGTGCGCTATTTTGCTGGTTTATGTAGTTTTGAGTTTTAATAAAATCAATCTTAGAATGAAACAGTACGAGGCCTTTTGTTTGCTTTAGCCCTTTGGCAGGATTGTCCATTTAACGTCCCCTGCAAATCTTTTAAAAAGACTCCAGATGAGCTTTGAAAATAATTTATTTTGAACATAGCCCTCTGGTGATGTGCAGATCAACCATAAACTTGTGGCTGAGGCAGTGCAGGAAAGCACTGTACATCATCAATAGTTATAAGTTGGAGGATTGGCTATTGACGAAGCCATCTTTCTGAGCTTTATGATTGGAAAGGAATAAAAGAAATTGATAAGGAGAGAAAGCACGCCATGGCAGTCATCATCTACTGCGTGAAGAAACTGATTTATAGCTCAATTTTCAAAAACTGGCCCCTTGTATCAGTATCTCAGATCTACCCTGTTATACCTCCTTAAGTTCTTACATAGTCTAATAAGATCAACCCTCACTCTTCTTGACTCCGAAGAATATCGAACGCAGAACAATCCAACACAGTATGGGATAGATGGCCCACAATGTTGTGCTAATCTATGTAAACCTACTAAATGATCTATCTGACCCATCCTCCTGCACAGTTCAAAACCGTCAGTTTTCTTACATCCATGTGCCGATATAGATCTAACTTCTCTTGTAGTCGTGATAGGATAGCCCCCTCAATCCTGCATTTATTATCAATGTGCTGGAGGAGCTCAGTAGGTCAGGCAGCATCCATGGAGAGGAATAAGCAATTGAAGTTTCAGGCATCATCAAGACATCAAGTACCTGATGAAGATGGTGCAGTTTGTCATCAAAATGGCAGTCGTAATCAATACCTGTATCTGGCTGGAAGCCCGAGAAGTGTTTATTCATCATATCTGTTGGAAGAGCACTGGATCCTTCTTCTGAAGGAACCTGATCACTCAATGTTACCTTCTTTGGGTTTCTCATAGCTTCATACCACACTGCAGGGAATTTTTCTGAGGCTTTTGGAAATTCAATTCTTAAGTGTTAAGCAAGATGTTCACTGATGGGAAAGTATAATCGTAATTTGAATGTTGCTTCATTTGCCACCTTTAAGGAAAGGGGTATGAATATATAGAGGAGGCCGTGTATCCAAAATATTCCTTCTGTGTCAATATTAACAGTATTGCAGGTACATTTCCATTTTCAATTGGTCCTCCCTATATCACATCTCCTCTGATGCTTACAATTTTAATAGTGCGCTTGCATAGTGGGACGTTTCTTTCCATTTTTCAGCATGCTAAATGCCTGGGGGTACTTCAGGCAGTTGTTGTCGTGAACTGTGTGATTTTATCCAACACTGACCTCCCTAACCTCAGAGATGAGCGTTAGGCTCTTGCACCATGCTTGACAATGCTCTAAGGGGATGGTTCGAAAGATGGTGGGTGGGGGAGGGGGGGGGAAGAAAAATAGCACAAATAATTAAACAAATTATTTAATTTGTTTTTTAAAATTAATTGGCCATGTTTTTTATTTCATTTGTGTGTCTCACAATATATTTCTTATCATTGTATGCTCAAATGTTAGTTCTTGTGTATTAAATTTATTTAATTTAGATGTTACATTGCTTTTCAGCCACCTACGGCTGTTTTTATTTTTTGACTGACTTCGCCTCTCCTGGCATCTGTGTAATTTTTCTGCTCGCTCTCCTGCGTCTCCTTGTACCAGTGTTTCTGACCAGTGACTGTTAGGGGCACGGCATAGGAAATTAGCAATTCAAAAGCGTATCTTCTCTTTGTAATGTACGGGACAGTTACAAACAGCCGGAAGCCTTCAGACTTTGTGCTTTGCACGGTCACATGAAGGGATACATAAATATTCTAACAATTACTCCATTACAAATGCAATTGCTTCTGGTAGAAAATGAGCTCTCTAATTTTTTCAAAGAAAAGCTGAAGGGAAAAAAATAGTGGCACGTCTATAGTTATTTAGCATAAGCTCTCTCTGCTTGGTCCAGACTGTTCTCTACTAATTGCCATAAAATCTTAAAGTCAGTCACCTTATCAAATTATCTTTAGAGCGCATTTCCAGGTTTTTATTTTCAAAAGCACCCTGAATATCAGAGGGTGTTTTTGAACTGCGATCCTATCAGTACAATTGAGACGAATATTTACAACATGGAGTGTGCGGTTGGACTGTTATTTAAATGTCATTCTTAACTGTAGGTCCTGTGAGCTGTAATGATATCTTTTTTCCTTTGCTCAATTTTTTAGATATTTGTAATGTGCAGCCTGAAGAGTTTAGTTCTTCTCCCAGGTGGATATCGATATGGTGGAATTTGTTGTTATGTGACAATGGTACAATGCAATACAGAATAATACTTGCAGTAGGAATTATACTGTATGTATTATATTTAAAAGCTAAATAAGTAGTGCAAAAAAAAGGAAAAAAAAAGTAAGTAGTGTTCAGGGGTTCAATGTCCATTTGGATATTGGATGGCAAAGGAGAAGGAGCTGTTCCTGAATCACTGAGTGTGTGCCTTCATGCTCCTGTACCTCCTCCCTGATGGTAGCATTGAGAAGAGGGCATGTCCTGGGTGGACAAGGTCCTTAATGATGGATGACAACTTTCTGAGGCATCGCTCCTTGAAGATGTCCTGGATACTGTGGGGACTTGTGCCCATGATGGAGCTGACTGAGTTTACAACTCCCTGCAGCTCATTTCAATCCAGTTCAGTGCTCCCATAGCAGCCAATTAGCATGCTCACCACAGTACAAATGTAGAATTTTGCACGGGTCTTTAGTGACGTGCCAAATCTCGTCAAACTTCTAATGAAATATAGCTATGACTGTGCCTTCTTCATAAAAGCATCAATATATTGGGCCCGCAATAGGTCCTTAGGGATGTTGATACCCAGAAACTTGAAATCACTCGCCCTTTCCATTTCTGATCACTCAATGTATTCCTCTGTCTTTCCCTTCCTGAAGTCCACAATCAATTCTTTGGTCTTACTGATTTTGAGTGTGGAGTTGTTGCTGTGACACCATTCAGCCAGCAGATCTATATCACTCCTGTGTACCTTCATGTCCCTGTCTGAAATTCTGCCAACAATTGTTGTATCGTCATCAAATTTATAAATGGCATCTGGGCTGTGCCTAGCCTCACCATCCGACCTGCAAAACGATGGTCTTCCAGTGAGGAAGATGAGGATCCAGTTGCAGAGGGAGGTACAGAGGCCCAGGTTTTGGAGCTTTTTGATCACAACTGCAGGAACAGTTGTGTTAAACACTGAACTGTAGTCAATAAACAGCAGAGTGACATAAGTGTTAGTATTGTCCAGGTGATCGAAGAGTTAATGAGATTACATCCACTGTCAACCTGTTGTGGCAAAAGACAAATTGCATTGGGTCCAGATCCTTGCTTAGATCTTTGTTCATTGTAGCCATAACCAACCTCTCAAAGCATTTCATCACCATGGATGTGAGTGCTGCTGGGTGATAGTTGTTAAGGCAGCTCACTCTGCTCTCTTGGGCAGTTGTAAGATTATTGCCCTTTTAAAGCAGGAGGGAAATTCCGACTGTAGCAGTGGAGATTGAAAACGTCTTTGAGCACACCCGCCAATTGGTTGGCACAGGTTTCCAGACCCCTAGCGGGCACTCCGTCAGGGCCTGTCATCCTGCGAGGGTTCACCCTCTTGAAAGGTGTTCTGACGTCAGCCTCTGAGATAGAGATCACAGGGTCACTGGATGCTACAGGGATCCTGATAGCTGTCATTTTATTCTTCCTTTCTAAGTGAGTATAAAAGGCGCTGAACTCATCTGGGAGTGAAGATTCACCGTCATTCATGTTAGGTTTTGCTTTGTAGGAAGTAAATCCTGCTAGAGTTGATGTGCATCCAATTCTGTCTCTAACCTCAATCAGAATTGTTCTTCCGCTCTTGAGCTAGAGATACAGGTATGTTGTACCTAGCCTTGTATAACCCTGGATCAGCAGCCTACGAGTTTCCTGATTCATCCACAGTTTTTGATTTGGACATGTACAATATGTTCCTGTAGGTACACACTCACTTATACACACAGGTTTTAATGAAGTCAGTGAAAACTGTGGCATATTCATTCAGACTTGGAGATGAATACTGCCTGGTCCATTGACTCAAAGCACTGTAAGCGCTCGTCTGTCTCCATCGTCCATACCCAGGTCCTCTCCACTGGTGATGCAGCCTTCAATCTCTGTCTATACTTAGGGAGCAGAAGTACAGCCAGGTGATCAAAGTGTGCTTGTGGGATGATGGCACAGTAATTGTTCTTGGCGGTGTAACTGTGGTCCAGTGTGTTGGCTCCTCTGGTTCCACAAGTGATAATTATTTAGATACTTTTTCAAGCTGGCCTGGCTAAAACCCCCCAAGATGATGGGGAAGGCATCGGGGGTGGGCTGTTTCATGCCTGTTGATTACATTGCTCAGTTAGACATGGGCCACAGGAGGGATGTTCGCTGCTGCCAAAATGATGGCTGAAAACTCACGCGGCAGATAGGATAAATGACTCTTGATTGCTAGATGTTCCAGGTTGGGCAAGTAGGACTGGGATAGGCACACTCACCTTGTTCCCTTATCCTTCTACACTCAGACAATAACTTCACCACTGTGGCCACAAGATTCTCATCACAGACACCATTTTCATGTGTTCTCAAAACTTAGCTTGACTCATCCCATTTCTTGCAGCCAAACTGCTGTCTGAGTTATTAACATGGGGGTGTGGGGAGGGCAAAGCTCCTGGACTGTGCAGTCATATTCTCTGTCTTATGCATTCTGTTTATACTCCACAATTTTAAAAACCAGTACCGAGGAAGCAAAAGCTTTTAGCTTTGGCTGATATCGCACTTTCCATTCTCTAACCATGAACATTATCTCCACTTGGCAATTCTCCGAAAGTGAGCAATCTTTTGCTTTAAAGACCTGGACGTGATCTCCTGGTCGAAAAGCTCATACCAAGTCCACTGGCTTCTTCCAAAAAAATTTCACCCAACTCCAGTGTCGCAATTTTTACTAAAAGTTATCAGTCTTGCCTAAAAAAAACATGTAACTAACCTGTCTCCCTTCATCTACCTTCTAATTAAAGTCATCCTAAACACTACAGCTTTCACCTCCAAGGTCACTAAATGGTAGCATCTGTTTAAATATAGCTGAGATTAAAAAGAATTCATTTTCAGTTTTCTCCTTGCCCTGTCTGTTCCTTTCAAAACTCCTCTGGCACTGAAATTCTCTCAAATAGCTACATGTGAGTTCTCGCTTGATCAGCTCTGAAGATTTTTAGTTATAGTCTTCCTCCGCAAAGATGCAAAGCTCTGCAACCTTTTTACCATTTTTCACTTGCTTCATACTGGACAAAGGGAAACTAATTGTTTTTGCATGTGTACAGTCTATTTATAGGAAAGTATTGGCTAAGGTTTTAATAATCCTTCTGTATAGCTGTATGTTGAAAAGAACAGTGGTGTTTTATCAAATTGAGAAGCAAAATCAATATTTGGCCAAAATTTAGGTTATACTTGTGCTTAAAACAAAGCTTGCTGCTTGTGAACGTGGACACCAGCAGTTGACCTGTTTCAGAAAGAACCTCCATCAGGATTCAAAGGGAGAGTTTATTCCAGGTGAATTACAACTTCATCCCTTAATAAATCACATGTGTTTAACTAAAGAACGTGACAAAACGTGCACTCTTTTTAATGACAATATTCTTCTACCATTCAGCATCAGTCACATAAGCAGATTCCAGTCTGTTTATTTAGGACAGATTGCAGATCACTGACCAACTTGCCAGAAATGGTATACTGCTAGGAACTTTATACTGGATATCTCCCATTTATACTCTCAGCTTCATTAAAGAGTCTCAACACAAAACGTCAACTATCCCTTCACTCCACAGATGCCGCCTGACCAGCTGACTCCCTCCATCGGCTTGGTTTTTACCCTCCTGGTGGCACCATTAAGAGGGCAACTCGTGCTAGCGGCTCAGACAGAAATCATCAAATATTCCCGTCTTGGACTGCTACAGCTGAAATCCACAACTGCAGCCATGGACAATACTGTAAGCAACATTGTTTTAAGGTTTTAAAAATCTATTGCTACCCCTTTAAGGTGGTGGAAGAGAGGATGCTGTGTTGGATTAAAAGTTTTTTTAAGAAGAAGAGGGTTCCGTCTTTGACTACTGACTATTCTGCTGGCAGAAGTACCGTCTCTGGAAAACAATATCGAAGACCTCAGAGCAAGATCATTTTACCAGAGGGATACCAAGGACTGTTGTGTTACCTGGCTGATCTGCAGTATGAGATTTATGCCACACATACCACAAAAAGAAGCATATCCTTGCCTGTGAAGACTTTGCAAAACATCACTGAGGAGATGCTCTAAAGATGTGAAAGAAGATCTTGTGGTTGGATGAGACTAAAGTAGAACTTCTTGGCCTCAACACTAAGCAATGCATGTGGCATAAGTGTAATGGTGTGAATCAGCCGGGTAATGCCAACCCTACTGTAAAGTAGTTGGAGGTAGCATCACGCTCTGAGGATGCTATACAACAGCAGGGACTGGAAATCTGGTCAGAATTGATGGGAGGATGGATGCTGCTAACTAGAGAGAGATCCTGAATGAAAACCTGTTGGCCTCTGCCAGAAAGCTGAAACTGGGGAGGAAGTTCATCTTACAGCAGGACAGCAGCCCAAAGCACACTGCTAGAGTGGCTTCAAATGAAGAAAATTGATGTCTTTGAGAGAGCCAGTCAGAGTCCTGATCTTAACCCGATCAAACATCTCTGACAAGAGGTCAAGATTGCTGTCCACCGCCCCTCCCCAACTAATCTGGCACAGCTTGAGCAATTTTGCAAGAAGGAGTGAGCAAATTTTGCTCCATCACGTTGTGCAAAGCTAAAAGAGACTTAACCCAAAATGATTACCAGGTCTAACAGCGGCGAGGGGGTTCACTCAACCAAGCACTGAGCAAAATGAACTGCTGACATTTCAGGTTTTCAATTTTTAATTTTTCATGCTTTACACTTTTCCCTGTTTTCTTGGGCTCTGCTGCTTTTTTTTAAAAAAAAGGAGCATGTGATTCAGAAATAAAAATTCTCAGTTAAATTGATCAAAATGCCTGATTGTAAAACTCATTTATGTGAACAAAGGGTTGGGGGCTAAATACTTTTACAAGGCACTGTATGTCAGGTCACATCAGTTTGTTTAGCTGGCTGCAGCATAATTCCAGACTATAGTACTTTGCAGAAGTCTTAGGCACTTATATATAGCTAGGAAGCTTAAGACTTTGCATAGTACTGTAGTAATTTCATGTATTACACTATATCGCTGTTGCTGAAAAAAAAATTTCATGACATATGTGAGCGATGATAAATCTGATTCTGATATGGGTCTCTATTGTGGACTGAGAGTGGGAAGGGGGCAGGGCGAGGGGAGACATGGTTGGCAAAATGGGAAGGGAGAGGGATGGAGTGGGAAACACCAGAGAGACATTCTGTAATGACCGACAAGCCAGTTGTTTGGAATCAAATGAGCCCGCCAAAGAAAGCGGTGCCTCAGAAAGGCGTCCATCATTAAGGATCCCCATTATCTGGGACATGCCCTCTTCTCATTGCTACCATCAGGTAGCAGGTACAGAAGCCTGAAGACACACACTCAACGATTCAGGAATAGCTTTTTCCACTCTGCCATCTGATTTCTAAATGAACATTGAACCCATGAACACTACCTCACTTTATTATTTCTGTTTTTGTACTACTATTTTAAAATTTAATTGTAATTCATATTGTCTATTTTTATCATTTATAGCATTGTACTGCTGCCACAAAGTAAACAAATTTCACGACCTATGCCGGTGATACCAAACCTGATTCTGATTCCACTTGGTATCAAAGGGCTGGGTGGGTCTGTACCTGCACAACCACCTACCCTGGCATTCCTCCTCTGCCACCTGTCACACACCCCTCTTATGGAGCTCTACCCTTGCCATTCCCAACATCTTTTGCTTCCACCAGACTAACGAATTTGCTGTCCGCTCCACGTTGACAAATGCAGTACCGCCCAAAAGTATTAGGAGCCCTAGCTCATATATATTAGCCTATGACTTTCGCATAGTACTGTAAATACATTGCATTTTCAAAGGGGGATGCTATGATTTATTTTGCAGTCAGTTTCGTAAGGATTTAATTGCCATCTATTCCTTTGTCCCCTCACTAATTCCTCACTCCTGGAGCAGGCTGCCTTAATTTATCTGTACCGTGTACTCAGCTTGGAGTACTATGTTGGTGACAGAGGATTCTGTTCCCAACCGAACCATTTCAATGAGGGATAGAGGAGATGGGGAACTGGTGTTGAAATTGCAATCATTCAATCAAAGAGCTCTGAGAATGGTGAGCAAGAAAACAAACACTTGGAGAGGGCCAGGGGAGTCAGCAAGAAAATTGTGTTACAGTAATTTGCATCGCTCAAATGCAACTCGTATTGTTCTCCCTCCAATATCTTTTTGAAACACTCACATCAAATTAAAAGTTATTATCCACGGATGGAGCTAAATGACCTGATAATTGTTCTGCTTGGTTGTGATGCCAGAAGATATTTTGAAAATGCAACTGTTTTGCAGTGGAGGTGTGAAGAAACAGATTAGCAATACTGACTCTTGTTAGGCTGAGAATTACCCCTTGCAAGCTCCTGTTATGAATAAATGAGCTGGCCTATAATTTCCTTGTTTACTTTTAGAGCCTTTTTTCAATGGCGGAAGAGCAGCATAGTGGTTAGCACAGTGTTTTCAATACCAGCAGCTCGGGTTCAATTCCTGCTGCTGCCTGTAAGGAGTTTGTGAGTTCCTCCTGTGACCGTGTGGGTTTCCTTCAAAGACATACAGATTGTTAGGATAATTGGTCATTGTTAGTTGCCTGGTGATTAGGCGAGGCTTACATCAGGAGATTCCTGAGTTGTGCAGCTGGAAGAGCTGCAAGGGCCTATCTGCATTGTATGACAAAAAAATTTCAAAAAGACATTTTGAAAATGTAACTGTTTTGCAGTAGAAATATGAAGCTACTGACTAGCAATACTGACTTGTGTGGAAGTGATTGGTAGGCTGAGAATTGCCTCTTGGAAGCTAATGTAATGAGTAAATGAGGAAGAATGAGCATTGATGCAGTATTTTAAGTGCTCGGAAGGTTCTTCACATTAGTGTTTAGAGAGTGATTTGGGCATCTGCCAACAGTAGAAACCTATTTCCTCTTTTGCTGAAGCATTTAATCATGTCTTTATCTTGTAGACCTGACTGCAAGCCAGGAGACTTGAGTGCACGTGGAAGGAATTTTGTTTGCCTAATACTAGTTCAACAATCTGCTCACCTTAAGCCACTCTTAATCTTAGGTTGGTTGAGATGTTATTTACAACTTCAGTGTATGGTCACACTATCCAAATGATAGATTTTTTTTGTGGCTTCTTCTGGGGTAAACAGAACGGAGGCGGATAAATTTTGGTACACGGTTGAACACTGGTGAGGATCAGGAAAAGCAGCCGTACCTTCGGATGAAATCATGGCATCGTCTTGAAGCAAACAAGGTCTGTCATGTAAAAGTGAGAGGTGTTAGGATGTTTTTGGAATTAAGGCAAAAAGCAAAACATTAACTTCAGCCTCCGATCTTCAGATCTGAACAGGGAATGTAAATTAGATTTGAATTGCAGCTCTGGACAGAGGGTTCCTAGAGGGGTGAAAACAGCAGTTAATTGAAAAACCACACCATGCAGTGTGTGCGCGAAGAAGGATGTATGAGAATTATATGTAATTCAAAGGAAGCATTGTAAGTACAGAATTGTTCTTTGATCTTTAGCAAAGAAAATGTTATGTAATGTTGGGTTGAGCTAGCCTCTTCCTCTGAAAGGATCTCAATGTGATGCCTGCTGTGTTTCATTTTGCTGAATAAAGAAACCACTTCCTATCTACCAGCTGCAACTCTCTGGTGACTTTGTTCACGCGACAACAAAAGGAGTCCACTTAATGTCAGCTGGTGCAGTGCATCATTGAGTTCAGCAACAAATACCTTGGATTCCTGACGGTTGAAGTTGTGCATTTTGCACATAGAGCAATACTTGTGTTCTTCTTGCCATTTAAGCAGTTAACATAAGAACATAAGAGATAGGAGCAGGAGTAGGCCAATCGGCCCCTCAAGCCTGCTCCGCCATTCATCAAGATCATGGCTGATCCAATCTTAACTCTAGTTTTCACCGAATCCCACAAGGCAACAGTGCCAACCAACAGGGCACCATGCCACCCATTTTATTTTATTATTCATCCCGCCCAAACCCATGTGATCACCCGGGGGAAAAAAAAACGATTTGCCAATTGAGGAGAAAAAATCTGGAAAATTCCTCTCCGACCCATCCAGGCTATCGAAAACTGGTCCAGGAGATCACATGGCTGATCTAAACCTAGCCTCATGTCCACTTACCTGCTCGCTCACTGTATCCCCTAATGCCATTTTAATCCAGGAAAATGTCTATCTCCGTTTTGAATTTATTGAGTGTAGTAGCTTCCACAGCCCCACTACCCTTCTCCTCATCTCAGTCCTGGAACGGCATCCCCTTATTTTAAGATTATGCCCCCTAGTCCTAGTTTCACCCATCATTGGGAACATTCTCCCCGCATCCACCCGATCAAGCCCCTTCACAATCTTATATGTTTCAATAAGATCACCTCTCATTCTTCGGAACTCCAATGAGTAGAGTCCCAATCTACTCAGCCTCTCATCATACATCAACCCACCCATCCCCGGAATTAACCTAGTGAACCTTCTCTGCACTGCCTCGAGAGCCAGTATGTCCTTTCTTAAATATGGACACCAGAACTGCACGCAGTACTCCAGGTGTGGTCTCACCAATACCCAGTACAACTGCAGTAAGACCTCCCTGTTCTTATACTCCATCCCCCTAGCAATAAAAGCCAGCATTCCATTGGCCTTCTTGACCACCTGCTGCACTTGCATACTAACTTTTTGTGTTTCCTGCACCAGGACCCCCAGATCCCTTTGCACAGATGCACTTTCCAGTTTCTCCCCATTTAGATAACAACTTGCTCTATTATTTTTCTTGCCAAAGTGCAAGACCTCACACTTGTCAGTATTATATTTCATCTACCAAATGTCTGCCCAATCACTCAGCCTATCTATGTCCCCCTGCAGGGTTTCAATGTCCTCCGCATTCATTACACTCCCTCCCATCTTTGTGTCATCAGCAAACTTCAATACGTTGCACTTAGTCCCTTTCTCCAAACCATTAATATAGATTGTAAAGAGTTGGGGTCCCAACACCGACCCCTGTGGAACACCACTAGTCACCAACTGCCAGTCTGAGAATAAACCATTTATCCCAACTCTCTGTTTTCTGTTAGAAAGCCAATCCTCCACCCATGCCAGAATATTATCCCCAATCCCATGATTTTTTTTACTTTAAGTAATAAACTTTGGTGTAGCACCTTGTCAAATGCCTTTTGGAAGTCCAAATACACCACATCCACTGGTTCCCCTTTATCTACCCTATATGTTATGTCCTCAAAGAACTCGAACAAATTTGTCAAACATGACTTCCCTTTTGTAAAGCCAAGCTGACTTTGTCCTATTAAGCTATGTTTATCCAAATGCCCTGTTACTGTTTCCTTAATTATCGATTCCAACATTTTGCCAACCACAGATGTTAGGCTAACTGGCCTATAATTCCCAGCCTTCTGTCTATTGCCCTTTTTAAATAAAGGAGTTACATTAGCATTTTTCCAATCTGCCGGGACCATTGCCGAGTCCAGCGAGTTTTGAAAAATTATCACTAATGCATACACAATCCCGACCGCCACTTCCCTTAAGGCCCTAGGATGCAAGCCATCCGGTCCAGGGGATTTATCCACCTTCAGTCCCATTAATTTATCAAGTACCATTTCCTTGGTGATTTGAATCGTAGTTAGCTTCTGTCCCCCTAGAGCCCCCTGTTTATCCAGTGTTGGGATATTTTGAGTGTTCTCTACTGTAAAAACTGATACAAAATATTTGTTCAGCATTTCCGCCATCTCCACGTCCCCTACCATTAATTTCCCGGTCTCATCTTCTAGGGGACCAACATTTACTTTAGCCACCCTTTTTCTTTTTATGTAACTATAAAAACTCTTACTATCTGCTTTTATGTTTTTCGCCAATTTACTTCCATAATCTGTCTTCCCCTTCTTAATCAATCTTTTTGTTATTTGCTGCTGATCTTTAAAAGCTTCTCGATCTTCAATCTTCCCACTAGATTTAGCTACCTTATATAACTTTCTTTTCAGTCGTATACTTTGCTTTATTTCTTTACATAGCCACGGATAACTATTTTTTTTTACACCCTTTTTTCTTCAGTGGAATATCTTTTTCTTGATAGTTGTAAAGTAACTCCTTAAATATACACCACTGATCAAGTGCCGATCTACCCTTTAATCTATTTTCCCAATCCATCTTAAGCAATTCCGCTCTCATACCATCATAGTCTCCTTTATTTAAGCTCAGTACGCTTGTTTGAGATCCAACCCTCTCATCCTCTAATTGAATATGGAATTCGACCATGTTATGGTCACTCATTCCAAGGGGATCCTTTACTAGGACATTTTTTATTAGTCCTGTCTCATTACACAGGACCAGATCTAAGACTGCTTGCCCCCTTGTCGGCTCAGTAACGTATTGTTCGAGGAACCCATCCTGAATACACTCAATAAACTCTTCTTCAAGGCTGCCGTGTCCGACTTGATTAGTCCAGTCAATATGAAAGTTAAAATCCCCCATAATTATAGCTGTTCCCTTATTACAAGCCCCAACTATTTCCTGATTTATGCTCCGACCAACTGAGTTACAGCTGTTTGGAGGCCTATAGACTACTCCCACCACTGCTTTTTTCCCTTTACTATTTCTTATTTCTACCCAAATTGCTTCGTTATCCTGATCCTTTGAGCCAATATCATTTCGCTTTATTGTAGTGATTTCTTGCTTTATTAACATAGCCACCCCACCTCCTTTTCCTTCTTGCCTGTCTCTCCTAATTGTCGAATACCCTTGTATGTTTAATTCCCAGTCCTGGTCACCCTGCAGCCATGTTTCCGTAATTGCCACAATATCATAACGATACGTAATTATTTGTACCGTCAACTCATCAATTTTATTCCTAATACTACGTGCATTCCAATAAAGGACTTTCAAATATGTTTGACACTTATTTCCTACATTTTCCTTTTGTACAACTTTATGCTTATCTCCGTACATTCTTTCCCCTCCTGACACACTCTGTCTTTTTATTTCTCCACTTTTACCTACATCCATTACCTTCTCCATTGTCTTTTTAATTATTTGCTGTCTAGAATCCTTCCCCCCACTAGTTAGTTTAAAGACCTCTCTGCAGCCCTAGTTATATGATTCGCCAGGACACTAACCCCAGCCCGGTTCAGGTGAAGCCCGTCCCTCCGGAACAGTTCTCTCCTGTCCCAGTACTGGTGCCAGTGTCCCAAGAAGCAAAACCCACTTCTCCCACACCAGTCTTTGAGCCACGCGTTTAACTCCCTAATTTTATTTAACCTAGCCAAATTTGCTCGTGGCTCAGGTAATAATCCAGAGATTATTACCCTTGAGGTTCTGTTTTTTAATTTGACCCCTAGCTGCTCATATTCCTGTAACAGAACCTTCTTCCTTGTCCTATCTATGTCATTAGTACTGACATGTACTAAGACAGCTGGATCCTCGCCCTCCCACTGCAAGTTTCTCTCCAGCCCAGAAGAGATGTCCTTAACCCTGGCACCAGGCAGGCAACATAGCCTTCAGGACTCTCGCTCTCGGTTGCAGAGAGCCCTATCTATCCCCCTGACAATACTGTCCCCTATTACTACAACATTTCTATTGACTCCCCCCTCTGGAATGGCCCCCCACTCCATGGTGCTATGGGCAGGTTGCTCATCTTCCCCACAGTCCCCGCTCCTGCCCTCACAGGGAGTTAAAGCCTCGAATCTGTTGGACAAGAGCAAGGCCTGCATCTCCTCCAGCCCTACCTCCTGGATTCCCCTACTTTCCTCACTCATAGCCACACCATCCTGTGCTTGACTGCAATCTACATTAGTTAATCTAATAGGTGTGGCTATCTCCTGGTACACAGAGTCCAGGTAACTCTCTCCCTCCCTGATGTGTCGCAGTGTCTGAAGCAGCTCGGACTGCAGCTCATCAATATGAAGCTGGAGTTCCTCAAGCAACAAACACTTGCTGCAAATGTAGTCGCCATGTCCCTCAATGGGGTCTACCGGTTCCCACATCTCGCAGCTGTAACACATCACCTGCTCCATGCTATATAGTTAATTTAATGCAATAGTATTAGTTATGCAAGAACCCTTTGCCCCAATACAGCTAACTATCATACTATTTAACAATACTTTTAAAGTTATAAGTGTAAAAGGAAGCAGGACTACTTACCAATACTTACCAAGCAACTAGCTGTGAGAGCTCTGCAGCTCCGGTCTTCCCCGGCTCACCCGGTTCCGCCGATGCCCGTTGAGCCAAAGCCCTTAGGTCTCCACTCTACTCCCGGCTCACTCCACTGCCCGCAACGACGCTTTGTGGTCACCTGAGTGTCGAATAAAAGAGGAAGCTTCTGTGGAAATAAGTTTCTTTTAAGCAACCCAAGTTTGAATTATACTGGACAATTAAGATTTTACTGTTTGAATACTTTTGGATGTTTCTTATGGATTTTGGGTTGCCGGTCATGAAAATCACCAGCAAATTTCCCTATCACGCACCATTTTTCTAAATTGCCTATATTTGTTATTTCAAATCATAATTCACGTTAGAATAACTGATGCCTTCATAATACAAATCAGAAAAACTGATGCCAAGGTTATAGAAGACATTTTCGTTGGTCCACAAATCAAACAGGTAATAAATGAGAGGCAATTCGAAGAACTTGTAGTGGGACTGGAGAAAATTGTATGAGAAGCCTTCAAGGATGTTGCTGGAAATTTTCTTGGCGGCTACAGAGAACCAAACTACATGCAGCTGGTTAACAATATGCTTCAAGCATTTAAAACCAAGAAGTAAAACATGTCAGTAAAGATTCATTTTTTGCATTCCCTGGGACATCTCAGGGACTTCTTCCCTGCAAATCTTGGCACTCTCAGTGAAAGGTTTCACAGGACATTGCAGTCAGGGAGAAACATTATCAGGGCAACTGGAATCCATCAGTGCTGGCTGATTATTGTTGGACACTTAAGCGAAAAGCCCCAGGCACTGAGTGCAAATGAAAATCATCAACAAAACATTTTTTCCTTGGTTGAACTATTGCAAAGCATCAGCAGCACGATGCAATTAAATGCATTATATTCAATAAAGGCTAGTTTCTTTTCTCTGAATTCCCACATGATACAACTGGTCTGAAATTATATTTGTGTTAAATTTCAAGTGGTCTATCATAAATGGAAAAAATTTCCGAGGAAGCAACACTTCAGAAAAATTTGTTGTCCAGTGGTATGTGGTGGATGCTGTCTAAGTTGAATTTCAGAAAATGTTTCAAAAGTACATTTAGAGTCAGAGAAATGTATACAGTATACATCCTGAAATGCTTTTTCTTCACAACCATCCACGTAAACAGAGTGCCCCAAAGAATGAATGACAGTTAAATGTCAGAACCCTAAGTTCCCCCCCCCAGCTCCCCTCCCTCCCACATGTAAGCAGCAACAAAGCAACGATCTCCTCTCCCCCACCAGCAAAATAAAGCATCAGCACCCACCACCGAGCCCTCAATCATGCAGCAAAGCATCAGCAAAGACACAGACTTGCAGCACCCCATAGACTACTCGTTCACCCAGTTTGTTTGACAAAATATCATAAAAAGTTTGGTAATAAAACGGACGGATGGTGGTGGAGTATGGGGAGGATGGTTTGTCGTTATTGTCAGCTTTGATTTAAACACAAATAACTTTAAGGATAGTGAGCCAATCATATGGTAAATATATGTTGAGCAGCTGCAGTGACTGAAAGGCTGAAATAAATACCGATTGTGGGAAACACTTAGCAGGTCAGGCAGCGTTCTGTGAAGACGGAAGCAAAGTCAAAGACTCTTCATCAGAACCCAAAAGGCTTGGTGAGTAATCACTTCTTAGACAGGAGGATGTGACAGTGTTATCAACAATCAGTGCGAGTATCACTGGTTTATAGCAGTATGGAAGTAACTTGGAGACTCGAATATATTAACATTTCAAAATTTTCTTCTGTTATCAAGCTTGATGTGGCTAACAGCGAAGTTGCTGCCAATTGGCTTAACAATGCTAAGGACAATAACGACAAACCATCCTCCCCACACTCCACCACCATCCGTCCGTTTTATTACCAAACTTTTTATGATATTTTGTCAAACAAACTGGGTGAACGAGCAGTCTTTGGGGTGCTGCAAGTCTGTGTCTTTGCTGATGTTTTGCTGCATGATTGAGGGCTCGGTGGTGGGTGCTGATGCTTCATTTTGCTGGTGGGGGAGAGGAGATCGTTGCTTTGCTGCTGCTTACATGTGGGAGGGAGGGGAGCTGGGGGGAACTTAAGGGTTCTGACATTTAATTGTCATTCATTCTTTCGGGGCACTCCTCTGTTTTTGTGAATGGTTGTGAAGAAAAAACATTTCAGGATGTATACCATATACATTTCTCTGACACTAAATGTACTTTTGAAACATTTTCTGAAATTCAATTTAGACAGCATCCACCACATACCACTGGACAACAAATTTTTCTGAAGTGTTGTTTCCTCGGAAATTTTTTTCATTTATGATGGACCACTTGAAATTTAACACATGGTTAAGGATGAAATGTAAAAAGTCTAAGGGGAGACTTCACTCAGGGTCGAGTGAGTGTTTGTGAAATGACAAAGCCCATAATCTGACCTCTTCTCGTTGTTACCATCAGGAAAGAGGTACAGAAGCCTGAAGACACACTTTGTGATTCAGGAGCAGCTTCTTCCCTTCTGCCATCCGATTTCTAACTGGCACTGAACCCATGAACACTAGCTCACTCTGCTTACATTCCTGTTTTTGCACTATTTATTTAAATTAACTATTTAATATACATATATATTTACTGTAATGTGCAGTTTTTTCCCCCCTGTATTATCATCTTTTGCTGCAAAGTTAACAAATTTCACAGCATACGCCAGTGATACTAAATAAAATTTTCACTTTGGTTAGATCTCTTTTCAGGACTAAACACATTTTCCAACATTTTAAATATCTACTAATATCTAGATGGCCATGTGGTTAAGGTTTCATATGCAATTTACTTCGTTTAATTGGCCACAGTGCAAAGTTCCAGTCCAGCAAACTCTTCTCATGTGCATTTACAAAACTGCGGATTATAGATGCCCAGCTGGTTTTTGTGAAGGCTCCTGGTTGGAAATCTAGGGGGAAGGAATGTTCTGTGGCGGTATAATTACTACTCTAATGTCACAATGATATTACCAAGTCACAGATCTCTTCAAAGACCTTTTATGTCACAGTTAACTGTAATCAAAAAGCATTGACCTTTTAGCTACAAGTCATTTCCATTTTGTACTTGGTAATTAACAGTCAGGAAACTGTATAGTGTAATCTTTCAGCACACTGTTTTCACATTGTCTGCTTGCAAACGGTGAGATGTGTTGCAATACATGTGCTTTAATAAATGTGAAGTTCCTGAATCTTATTGCAGAATAGATTAACATTGCATTATGTTGTCACAAGAACAACTTGTAATTATTTAATGCCATATACACTTACTTTCAAAAGCACTCTGCAGTGGTGTCACTAAATTTGGCAGTGGGCCATGTGAAGGTGTATGGCTCCTCATGTTAACCAAAAGCACAAAGTGTTGATTTGAGGAACACACACAGAATGCTGGAGGAACTCAGAAGGTCGGGCAGCATCTGTGGAAAAGAGTAAACAGTCAACGTTTTGGGCAGAGACCCTTCATCAAGATTGACAAGGGTCTTGGCCCAAAACGTCGACTGTTTACTCTTTTCCACAGATGCTGCCCGACCTTCTGAGTTCCTCCAGCATTCTGTGTGTGTTGCTTTGGATTTCCAGCGTCTGTAGATTTTCTAGAGTTTGTAGATTTAAGATGTTTTAGCCTATGAAAACTGGTACGAGTCATAAAGATTTAAGGGTGTTTGCACAATATTAGATGAAGTTGTGGAAGAAACTGTGGAGAGCCAATTAAGGCTGGGTATCAGAGGGGCCCAGAATTGGTAGAATGCCTGGATTTTAGAGGCTTGTAATACTTTATAGAGAGAACGGAGAGATGAGGACTTGAAAGCGAGGTTGAACATTTTACAATCAGGAGTTTGCTTAACAGGCCTCTGTAGTTATAAGCACAAGGGCAATGAATCACTGGGATTTAGTCTGATTCAGATAATGGGAAGTGGATGTTTCCATGAAACATAATTAATAGCTGGAAGTTGAAAGTCAGTCAGAAAGTTTTTATTAGAAATTTCAAGGTTGGCAGAGACGGATGGACCGTTTTAAGGAATGCAAATCTGGCATCTGTAGCACCGCCCATCTTAGTCTCCACAAGCCTCATGGTGCCCACTGGTAGAGTATAATTGCAAGCTATCTGGGAGCATAGGCTTGCTGTTTGCTTTTGTGTTGGGACAATGTATTTGAACTATATTTATATTGGGAATTGGTGCATCTTTGTTTATTTTCTCATCCTTGGGGTTCTTCCGGGAGTCAAAATGGTGAGCTGTCTTAATTCCAAGATTTCAGTTTATTTTAGGGTACAAGTGAACATACAAATACTAAGCAAACTAAATAAAGCTGAGAAATGATGCTGGCAGGGGAATTAATGCTAAGACAAAAAAAAGATAGCACTTCTGAAAAATCTTACAGATAAAGGAATTCCTTAGAGATTAATTAGTTAATGGGCAACATAATTAAACCAATTATATCACATGGGTAGCTTGCTAATACTTAGCCAATGAAAAGGAGAAACGTAATAAACTGTTAGCTTAGCTGCTATATCGCTTTCTGCCAGTGAGTATGGAAAAATAAATGAGTACAAATCTTATAAAAAGTAATAATTTTAAAAAAAACAGTGGTTTCTGACAGAATGATGCGCAGATAGTGAACTGAGATGAAAGCACTCAACTCTCAGCTGGTCAGGTAGTATCGCAAAGAGTAATGGGGTCAACATTTCAGGTTGATGATGTTTGTCACACATTGTAAATTAATTCCTTTTGAAATTTAATTTCTCCTGCCTTGCACTCTTGTCTAAGCATAATGTCATCTCTTCCCTGTGCCTTTCTATGTACTTTAACATTTCCGTTTATTGCCAGTCCTGATGAAAGGTCATTAACTACAATTTTAAATCTTGTTTT
>NC_082713.1:162521074-162623243 GCF_030144855.1 Hypanus sabinus
AGACGGATCTCTGTTATAAAATCTAATTGCTCTGTTGCATCATGTGACCTGTGGATCGCTGGTACTTTCATCCTGCTGTTCTCCCAGCACCAGTTTCTCACACGTTCTGAGGGTGGAGATACCTGCATGGAGAAGGTGCCATCCAGGCAGGTGATGTGGAAGTTTAGGCACTCTGGCACAGAATGGCCTGGCTCAATCGACTCAACTCAAAAGCTGAAGCCAGGTACCATAATGACATACAGCATCAGCAACCTGTGCTGAGTTCTGCTGCTGCCTGTAAGGAGTTTGTATGTTTTCGTTACTGCATTAGTGTCCCCTGGGTGCTCCAGCTTCCTTCCACATTCTAAAGACAGATGTTAATTGATCGCAAGGTGGAATTGGGTGGCTCAGACTTGTTGGGCCAGAAGGGCCTGTTACTGTGCTGTCTCTCAAAGTAAAATAAAATAAATCAGCCTTCATAAATTAGAATAATAAACTCCCCAGGGGTCTAGGAAGGCTTTAAAAATTCAATTTTCTTTTCACTTTCTGAGAAGAGAGTCACGTGTTACTGATTGAAATATTGGCGATAGGTGGACAGGCCTGAAATCCTGTGAGTAAGGACTCATCCTGGAAGGAAGTAATGAAGTCTGTTGGCTTTCCAAGTTGGGCGAGACAGCAGTTCTTTGTTTTGGCTGAATGTGCGTAAGGGTCATTGAAGACAGCCTGTTTGAGAATTCACTGTCGGCGACTTTGAGGTCAGTTGCCAAGGTGGAAACAGCTTTGTGGGCCTGACTTATGGCACTTGTAACATGGCTGCCAATAGAATGGATCTAACTTCTGGCCCGATGAATGCTGCTCCTCGTATTTGATCTTCCTGCTGTTCGAGTTCAGACCCCAGTCTCCTCTCCGGTCCTAAGACCAACTGCCTCCAAACCCAGACGTATTAGAGTACCTTTGCAAAGTATCAGGCAAGCTGACTTCAGTTCACAACCCATCTTTTTTTTTTGCTGAACAAGATTTGAGATCGTTGCGGCAAGGTAGCGTAGCAGTCAGCACAGCGCTTTACAGTACCCATGACCTGGGTTCAATCCCCAACGCTGCCTGTAAGGGAGCTTGTGCGTTCTCCCTGTGATTGTGTGGATTTTCTCCGGGTGCTCCGGTTCCCTCCCACTGTCCACAGACATACCAGTTGATAGGTTAATTGGTCATTGTAGATTGTCCCGCGAACAAACTCAGATTAAATCGGGAGATCGCTGGGTGGCGCGACTCAAAGAGCCAGAATGGCCTATCCATGTTGTAGCTCAATAAATAAATAAATATGATGACACTATCTGCAAATCCACTGTCACATGAGCAAAATTCATCATGTACTGACACTACTTGCTAACTTCCATCAATCCCTGGAGCAAAAATAGATGGATCAGTCCGAATAATTTTTTTTCACTGTGTTCTTTCCCACAGAATTGTGCAGCTGCTCATTGCGCAGAACTTCATTCAAAACACAGATGAAAGAATTTGGCCTCTACAGCCATCGGTGGCAATGAATTCCACACATTCGCCATCCTCGGGCTGAAGAAATTCCTTCTGACCTCTGTTCTAAATGGATGTCCCTCTATGTTGAGGCTGTGTCCTCTGGTCATAGACTCAACCACTGTTGGAAACATCCTCTCCACGCCCCCTCTGTCTAGGTCTTTCAATTTTCAATAGGTTTCAATGAGAGCCCCCCTCTTTGATTTTCTCAGAATAAATCGTGTCACTGGCATTGTATCCGCTTCTTTACTCAAGGAAGTGCGTACAACCAGGATGGTAGGAATTGGGCAGCCAGGTGGGAAGGTGCAACTTTAGACAATGTACACTACACCATAAGGAAGAAGTGAAGACATAGAAGTAGAGACTTCTATGACTGACTTTTTATCCCTCTCAACCCTATTCTCCTGCCTTCCCATAATCTTTGATGTCCTGACTAACCAAGAACCTATCAACCTCTGCTTTAAATACACTCAATGACTTGGCATCCCTCTGGCTAAAGAAATGCTTTCTCATCTCTATTCTAAATGAACATCCCTCTATTCTGAGGCTGTGCCCTCTGATCATAGACTCACCAACTAATAGAAAACATCCTCTCCATATCCACACTCTCTAGGTCTTTCAATACATTCAATATTTAATAAGTTTCAGTTAAATCCTCCTCATTCTTCTAAACACCTGCAAGTACAGGCACAGAGCCATTAGACGCTACTCATGCATTAACCCTTTCATTTAATTTATTTAAAATATATGTGCACCCTTATTTCAACTGTTTGCGGGCATCATTGAATATGTTGAATAAATCATTTAATTTATCATTCTGTTTCCTGGTTCGCTTTTATTTTCTCAGAGGAAATTGAATCACTGGCATTGTATCCAGTTCTTTACACAAGTAAGTCACTTCTACTCACTCGATTCAGTCAGATTTTGAAATACAATCTTCCACATTCTATGTGCATCACTAGTATGTATACTTCCTTTTCTATCTGCAACTCTCACAAGATATGCTTAGTCTATATTGGGTGATGTTAACACAGAGGCTCTTTATCATGTTATCAAGTGAATCACAATTATATACATCATATGCTGTCCTGCAAACCTTGAATATAATTCTTTGAAACGTTCTATCACGTTGTCTCTCCTCAGTTGAATCATAATACTGGTTCTCTCTCACCTGCATCTCTTCCACTCTCTTCTAAGCATTTGGCGGAATTAAGCTAAGTCACATTTTAAATGATTTGGGCAATAGTTACAGAGTAGTTACTGCCTGTTACATTGCTGGCATTTAGGACAGTAATGAAGGGATTCTGATGGGATTCTTATTGCTGTTTCTGTAACAATTTTTTTTTGACTAGTCAGGGTTGTTAACCCTGAACTGAAACCGTGAACCTGGAGGGCCAGAGGACCACTCTTAATCTGGCCTCTACCCTTTGACCTATCGTATTTGTCATGGGTGACCCTAACAAGTTATAGCCATGACTCCAGCCAACATAGCTCTCTGGTTTGCTGGGGCATGCAAGCCTCCAAACCCTACAACAAGTTTGAGGTCCTCTTGGAGGCAATAGTTACAAAGCAAGAATATAATCTGTGGGGCAGTGCATAGTTATTTTGCAGTTTATCAGTGTCTTTTTGTTGATCTTGAACACGCCTGCAGAACCTGTCTCTTTAGTGCTGATTTGACAACTTCTCACGGATCTCCCTGCTGCACCACGTGATGCTCAATACGTGGTGATAAAGTGTGTGTTTAATACTACGTTGTTTCAGAGATCCACTCAATTAGAAATGAACAAAACTTAAGATCTTTATCCAAGTCTGGTTCGCCTGGCAACCATGACATGAAGAAATGAATTCCAATTCTTCCGTAGGTTACTGTATTGAAGTACAAGACCTGACATGTTTCACCTCCATCCATTAAGAGTGAATACTAAGAATTTTGGAAAGGTTTGTAGGCTGCTTACCATCCTGTAAAACTGCCTTCCTTTTCTTGGCTCTGCAATGTTGACAGACGATTTACTTCACTACTAATTCTTCAAGATATTTTATCTAAACCAGGCCAATAAATAAAACCTGTAATTTGCCTTCTGGTCACAACACCAGACTTTCTCAGTGTCAAGGTCTTTTAAAATCTATCTTCTTAAGACATCTGATGTGACAATTCTTGTGTCCCTGTTTAACATAACCTTTTTCCAAAGACTCCTTATAAACTTCAAAGTTCAAAGTACAGTACACTTACGGCAAAGTATGTATGTATTATAGAACCTGGACATTTGTCTCCTTACTGGTAGCCACAAAACAAATAAACTCAAAAGAACCCATAAAAAAAGACTAACAAACACCCAATCTTTGAAAAAGACAAATTATACAAACAGAATAGTAAAGCCAATAGCATTCCAAACAAAAGTGATAATGCTTAATTCCTTATCTAGACCTGATCACTCATCTGATTTAGTCTGTCCTTTTCATCTCTCTTCCCCATCTGCCCATGTGCGAATGATATCCTTTCATGTCTCCTCAGCTATTCCCATTATTAGAACTGCAAAATTGTCTACTGGTTTCAAAATGCGAGAATGTGAATATCCTGCTTTCACACCCTGCATCTAAATTCTCATGTGGTAACTTGGCGATGCAAACAGAGTCACATTTTGCTCCAAAACGTTTATATTTAATTGTGTGATCGTAGTGTGACAAAAGAATGATTCATTGCATCTGTAGTCAGATTAATGAACTAGGAACCAAGAATTACCGATAAAGTCCTCTAGTCTGTGATCAGAATAAAAAAGTTTGCCCATAGGACCTGATGAAACCTTTCATTCTGAGGTTAGTTATTATCATTCATTTTGATAATTAAATATTGCATATTGATTAATGAATAGTGGCCACTTTATAAAGTACACCTGTACTCATGCTCATTCATGCAAATTCCTCATCCAGTCATTGCACTGACAGCTCATTCCAGATTCTCATCACCCTCTGAGTGAAGAGGTTCCCCCTCATGTGTCCCTTAAACATTTCACCTTTCACCCTTAACGCACAGCCCCTAGTTCTAGTCTCACTCAACTCAGTGAAAAAAGCCTGCATGCACTTATCCTATCTGCACACCTTCTAATTTTGTACACTTCTATCAAATCTGCATTCCAGGGAATAAGGTCTTAACCTTTTAAACTTTTCCCTGTAACTCAGGTCCTCAAGTCCTGGCCAATATCCTTGTGAATTTTCTCTGCACTTTTTCAAACTTATTGACATGTTTCCTGTAGGTAGGTGACCAAAACTTTCCACAGTGCTTCAAATTAGGATTCACCAATGTCAGAAACGACATCATCATTACATTGCATCTCCTGGACTCAATCCTTTGATTTATGAAGGCCAATTTGCCAAGAGCTTTCTTCACAACCCTATCTACCTGTAACACTACTTACAAGGAATTATGGATCTGTATTCCCAGATTCCTCTGTTCTACCACACTCCTCAGTGCCCTACCTCTCCCTGTGTATGGTGTATCTTAGTTGGTGCTCCCAAAGTGCAACACCTCACACTTATCTGCATTAAGTTCCATCTGCCATTTTTCTAGCTGGTCTAGATCCTGCTGTAAGTTTTGATAGCCTTCCTTACTGTCCACTACACTAATATAATGTCAAAATTCCACTCGCTGATATTCATTTGCCTTTCCTACAATACTCACAACTCAGAACAGTTGTCCTACCATGCTCAATCTTTCGATACCTGACTTTGTATATAAGCTAAACGCCGTCTTTCCCCACAACCACTCCACTAGCTGATCTGGTGATCTGGTTCCCTTCCTCCTGGTACTCTAGTTTAAACCCTGCCCTCCCCATGCAGACTAGCAAACATTCTTGTTAGAATAATTAGTCCCCTTCCAGTTAAGGTGCAGACCTGTCCCACGTTCCCTAGATCCAAAAATCTGAAGGCATCCCTCCAGCACCACCTCCATAGCCACTTGTTAAACTGTTTGATCTTCCCAGCTTTTGACACACTAGCATGAGGCACTGGTAGGAATCCTGAGTTCACGACCTTAGAGAACCCATCCCTTAGCTTAGTACTTAACCACCTGAATTCACTTTGCAGGACCTTGTCACCCTTCCTACCCTACCCTTGTCATAGGTACCAACGTTGACCATGACCTCTGGCTGCTCGCCCTCCCAACTAAGAATGCTGTGGACTTGTTCTGAGCTGACCCTGACCTTGGCACCTGTGAGGCAACATGCTATTTGGGAATTTTGTTCTCATCCACAGATTCTTTTGGCTATTCCCCCAACCAATGAATCCTCTGTCACAACAGCTCACTTCTTTTCCCCCCTCCCTTCCCTTCAGAGGCACAGAGCCAGACTCAATGCCAGAGACCTGACCACTGCAACTTTCCTCTGCGATGCACCATCAATAACTCACACTGAGACGTAAGGCGAGATATCGGCTTTTACTGACTGGAAGAAGGAACCAGGAGTGAGTGTCCATCATACTATGTCCTGGAGACTGAGGCCGAGCGTCAGGCCTCAGATCGCCTTTATACAGGGGCCTGTGGGAGGAGCCACAGGAGCAGTCAGCAGGGGGCGTGTCCAGACAGGCACATAGTTCACCA
Organism: Hypanus sabinus; assembly: GCF_030144855.1. NCBI lineage: Eukaryota > Metazoa > Chordata > Chondrichthyes > Myliobatiformes > Dasyatidae > Hypanus > Hypanus sabinus. The sequence continues at coordinate 162,527,175 of NC_082713.1, forward strand.
CATTCACCCCCCCTTTGTTTGAAAGAGTCCCCATGTGGCGAAGTTTCTTACAAGTCAAGTCTATCAGGTGGTCGAATCTGTCGCTGCGATCTACGTAGCACCGGCTGTGATCGCATGGATGCCGGCGATATTGGTGATTGCACAGGGGACGGAGGTTGCGCTTGTTCCTGCCCACTAGGCGCCAGTGATCCCTCACGCATGTGTGAGGCGCCTGGTATAAATGCGTACGAAACGCCCGGTATATAAGTGTCGTGAGGAGTCTGTGTAGGGCCTGGTGAGTACGGTGTCACCTCTGGTGCAGGGTTCATAGTTACCAGAGAGCCTTCAGGGTAGTGGTCTGCTGCACCTGCGGGTGCCAGGTCGCAGATGGAGACCGTGTCCTCCCGCCCATCAGGTAAGACCACGTAAGCATACTGGGGGTTCGCATGTAGAAGGTGAACCCTCTCTACCAGCGGGGAGTATTTATTGCTCCTCACATGTTTCCGGAGCAGCACTGGCCCTGGGGACGTCAGCCAAACTGGTAGGGTGGTCCCAGTGACAGACTTCCTGGGAAAAGAGAATAGGCGTTCGTGAGGGGTGGCATTGGTGGACGTACATAACAGAGAGCGGATAGAGTGGAATGCCTCAGGGAGGACCTCCTGCCATCAAGAGACCGGCAACCCTTTTGACTTAAGGGCTAAAAGTGTGGCCTTCCACACTGTGGCATTCTCCCGCTCCACCTGGCCATTACCCCGGGGATTATAACTCATGGTCCGACTGGTAGCAATGCCCCTAGCTAGCAAGTACTGGCGTAGCTCCTCACTCATAAAGGAGGACCCTCTATCGCTGTGGATATAGCAGGGATACCCAAACAGAGTGAAGAGCTGGCGCAGGGCTTTTATGACGGACGTGGCAGTGGTGTCGGGGCAGAGGATGGCAAAGGGGAACCGTGAGTACTCGTCGATAACACTGAGAAAATAGACATTGCGGTCAGTGGAGGAAAGGGGGCCCTTAAAGTCAACACTCAGTCGTTCAAAAGGGCGGGTGGCCTTGACAAGTTGCGCCGTGTCAGGACGGTAGAAGTGCGGTTTGCACTCAGCGCAAATTTGGCAGTCCCTGGTCATCGTCCTGATGTCCTCCAGGGAGTATGGCAGGTTCCGAGCTTTCACAAAATGGTAAAATCGGGTGACCCCCGGATGGCAAAGTTGTGCATGAAGGGTGTACAGCTGGTCGAGCTGTGTGCTAGCACATGTTCCCCAGGATAGGGCATCAGGGGGCTCATTGAGTCTGCCAGGCCGGTACAGGATATCATAGGTGTAGGTGGAGAGTTCTATTCTCCACCGCAAAATCTTATCATTTTTGATTTTGCCCCGCTGTTGGTTGCTGAACATGAAAGCAACCGAGCGCTGGTCGGTCAGCAAGGTGAACCTTTTGCCAGCAAGATAGTGCCTCCAGTGCCTAACAGCCTCCACTATGGCCTGGGCTTCTTTCTCCACTGCGGAGTGCCGAATTTCGGAGCCTTGGAGGGTGCGAGAAAAGAATGCTACTGGTCTGCCTTCCTGATTGAGGGTAGCAGCCAGAGCAAAATCGGAGGCATCACACTCCACTTGGAAGGGAGCGGTCTCGTCCACGTCATGCATCGTAGCTTTGGCAATGTCCTCTCTAATGCAGCTGAAGGCCGCGCGGGCCTCAGCAGAGAGGGGAAACGAGGTAGATTTGACCAGGGGGCGTGCCTTGTCTGCGTAATGGGGGACCCATTGGGCGTAATAGGAAAAAAAACCCAGGCACCGTCTGAGGGCCTTGAGAGTGGTGGGAAGAGGGAGTTCTAACAGGGGGCGCATACGGTCAGGATCAGGACCAATAACCCCGTTTTCCACGACATACCCAAGTATAGCAAGGCGGGTGGTTCCAAACACACACTTGTCCCTGTTATAAGTAAAGTTCAGAGCTGCGGCCACTTGGAGAAATCGTTGGAGGTTGGCGTCGTGATCTGGCCTGTCGTGACCACAGATGGTGATGTTATCCAGATAGGGAAATGTGGCCTGCAGTTGGTACTGGTCCATCATCTGGTCCATTTCCCTCTGGAAGACAGAGACACCATTCGTGACACCGAAAGGGACGCGCAGGAAGTGATAGAGCCTGCCGCCCGCCTCGAAGGCGGTGTAGGGGCGGTCCTCTGGGCAGATGGGGAGCTGGTGATAAGCGGATTTCAGATCTATTGTCGAGTACACCTTGTACTGAACTATCTGGTTGACCATATCCATGATGCGGGGTAGGGGGTACGCGTCAAGCTGCGTAAACCTATTGATGGTTTGATTATAGTCCACCACCATCCTATTTTTCTGCCCAGTCCGAACAACAACCACCTGGGCCCTCCAAGGGCTTGAGCTTGGCTCAATGATCCCCTCCCTGAGCAGCCGCTGCACCTCCGACTGAATGAAGGCCCTGTCCACCGCGCTGTACCTCCTGCTTTTAATTGCCACAGGCTTACAGTCAGGGGTCAGGTTGGCGAACAGCGGTGGGGGAGGGACCTTGAGAGTGGAGAGGCTGCAAGTGGTGTCGATAGCGCAGCTGTCGGCCTGGTTCTGGATGGGATGTGTGTGCCCGTGTGTGTGTGTGTGTGGTCAGTAGCGGGGTATGTGAAGAAGTCCCACAAATCTGAGGATTCCTGACAGTGAGTGGTGGGAGGGGCCCGTCATATACCATAGTCACACTTTCAAGATGGCTCTGGAAGTCCAGCCCCAATAGCACAGGTGCGCACAGATTAGGCATGACCAGTAGCTCAAAGTTCTGATATTCTGTGCCCTGCACCACCAATGTCGCTACACAACCAGCCCGGATGTCTGTGAACTGCGACCCAGAAGCCAAATGGAACCTCCGACTTACCGGCCGCGTTGCGAGTCCGCAGCATTGCACTGTGTCCGGGTGAATAAAACTCCCAGTGCTGCCCGTGTCAAACAGGCATCTAGTCCTGTGCCCCTCCACCCGGATGTCCATCATGGACCTTGCAAGCTGGTGTGGGGCGCTTTGGTCGAGAGTTACAGTGGCCAGAGTTGAATCGCCGTCGGGGTACCCGGTAAGCATCGGAGGGCCGGGGGCGGGGCATGCTGACATCGACAAAGATGGCCGCTCACATCCGGGGTACCTGGTCAGCATCCGAGGGTCGGGGGCGGGGCATGCTGACGTCGACAAAGATGGCCGCCCACATCCGGGCATGCAAGATGGCGGCCCCCACGTTTCACCCGCAGCGCTGCACTCCGCTCGAGGTTGAGACTTACAGACCTTGGCGAAGTGGCCCCGCTTTCCGCAGCTGGAGCAGGTCACTTCTCGCGATGGACAGCGTTGTCGAGGGTGTTTTTTATGGCCGCAGAAATAACAAAGCACGGGCTTCTGATGGGCCACAGCCGTGGTCAGGGTCGGGGAGCTCGTGGAATCGCGACTGGCAGCGGCGTTGGCAAATTCGCTCCCGGGAGCCGGCGGTGGCGGGGTCTGAGGCGTCCACGGAACCGGCGGGGAATCGCGCGACTGGACAGCGTCGGCGTAGTGCAGCGCAGCTTCCAGAGCGTTGGCCTTCTCGATCGCTGAGCGTAAGGTAAGATCGGCATTTTCCAGCAGTCGCTGGCGCATGTACACTGACCTCAGTCCCGTCACAAAGGCGTCTCGCACCAGCAGCTCCGCATGCTGTTCTGCCGTGAGCGTCTTGCAGTCACAAGGTCGGACGAGTGTCTGTAGTGCTCGGAGAAACTCAGCGCACGATTCGCCAGGCCACTGTTGCCGGGTAGCTAAACGATGTCTTGCGTAGACGGTGTTCACCGGCCGCAGGTACTGTCTTTTGAGGGCGTCCAGTGCCCCATCGTAGGTCGGCAGGTCCCGGATAATGGAGTAAACTTTGGGGGTGACCCTCGAGAGTAGGATTCTGTGCATAACGGCGGGTTCAGTTGCACGAACCTCCTCCAAGTATGATTGGAAGCATGCTAGCCAGTGTTCAAAAGCGAGAGCTGCGTCAGGGTCTTGAGGGTCCAAATCCAACCTTTCCGGACGCAAAACGGTTTCCATGTTTTAAAACTTCCAGTCAATAAAATTGATGCACCATCAATAACTCACACTGAGACGTAAGGCGAGATATCGGCTTTTATTGACTGGAAGAAGGAACCAGGAGTGAGTGTCCATCATACTATGTCCTGGAGACTGAGGCCGAGTGTCAGGCCTCAGATCGCCTTTATACAGGGGCCTGTGGGAGGAGCCACAGGAGCAGTCAGCAGGGGGGGCGAGTCCAGACAGGCACATAGTTCACCACACTCTGCTAGGTTAACACCCCCCCACCCCACAACTGGGGTTGAGGCGAATGACTACAAGTGTACTGTGCACAGGCTGCCTATTCCTTTTCCCCATCCTGAGTGTCACATAGTTGCCTGTGTCCTGCACCTTCAGTGCAAGTACCTCCCAGTATGTCCTCTCCATCAACTCCTCAGAGTCCCGAATGATCTAGTGTTCATCCAGCTCCAGCTCCGAATCCTTAACAGGGTTTATTAGAAGCTACACTTCTTGCCAGTGTAGTCGTTAGGAACACTGAAGGTCTCCCTGCCTTTCCACATGCCACAAGAGAAGCATTTCACTATCCTGCCTGGCATCCCCACTGCTCTAACTGTGTGTTGAAAATGAAAGAAAAATTAAATGGGAAAGAAAATTACCTCCTCACCAAAAACTGAACTCCCCAATCTGACACCAGACCTCTTGCTTGTCGTCTGGCAATTTCTCCAATACGATCTGTTATCCAGACAGATCGGTGACAACATTGGTGCCAGGTGCTGCACATCAGAACATCGCTGCTAACAGATTCATGGAAATTTAAGCCATGTCGACCTATAAATCTTACAGAGCAACTTCCTTCAAGGTCAGCACCGAGTACTGTCAGTTAACTGCTGACGGCAAAGTCAAATCTGCAATTCACTTTCATTTCTGTATGGAGTGAAATGGCTTGTCATGTGCTGGAGCAGCTGGAGATTGGTGGTGTGGTGGCCTTTGTGAAGGAGAGCACCAAATATAAAGCAGAAACTAGCTGGACGCTGAGTATCAGTTCAAGTACAGGGTCTGGTTCCCACGCAGACACTAGAAAGAGGAAAGGTGAGTGGCAGAACTTTTTGAGCATTTAAAACATTTCTATGAGAAGGAGAAGGAAATCAAAGATCTGTGAGCCAGTCCTCATCAGAGGAGCGGAGGTGGAGAGAGTCAGGAGCTTTAAATTCCTCAGCATTACTATTTTGGAAGTCCTGTCCTGGGCCCATCACATGAATGCAATTATAAAGAAAACACACAGCACCTCTATTTCCTTAGGAGTTTGCAAAGCTTCAACATGACATCCAAAACTTCGACGTGACATCCAAAACTTCGACAAACTTCTATTGATGTGTGGTGGAGAGTATATTGATTGGCTGCACCACAGGCTGGTTTGCAAACACCTATGCCCTTGAACAGAAAATCCTACAAAAACTAGTGGATAAAGCCAAGTCCATCACAGATAAACCAGTCCCACCAATGAGTACATCTACATGGAGTGTTGTCACAAGAAAGCAGCATCGATCATCAGGGACCCACACCACACCACTCTCATTCTTCCTGTCATCACCTTTCTGACGATCCTAAAACTCTTGCATTCAGAAGATGGTGAACATCACGATCGCATTTTGTGCTTCAGTAAATCAACTGAATGAACATAAAGGGGTAAAAGATTCAATTTTAGCTCTCCAGACTAAACACACCTGAGAAATCTATTAAGATTCTTTTCAAGCATTCAAGATTCAAGATTCAAGAATGTTTATTCTCATTTTTTCATACACAAGTGTAAAGGAGAACAAAACGATTGTTACTCTGGATTGGATGCAGCATTCCCTCATCTTACCCTTCAGAAAGGGTAAGATGAGGGGACACAAATCAGTCCTCATAGTGGGATCAGAAGTGGAGGGAGTGAGCAACTTCATGTTCCTGAGTGTCAATCTGGTCCCAACATATTGATGCAGCCATAAAGAAGGCTAGACCACGGCTATATATCATTAGGAGCTTGAGAAGATCTGGTTTGTCACCTAAAACACTTGAAAACTTCTACAGATGTAGTGTGGAGAGCACACTGGGAGGCTGTATGGAGTTGGGGTGGGGGTGTACTGCACAGGATAGAAAGAAGCTACAGAAAGTTTTCAAAATTAGTCAGATCCATCTTAGGCACTGGCCTCCATAGTATCCAAGATATCCTCAAAGAGCGGTGCCTCAGAAAGGCGGCATCCATTATAGAGGACCTCATCACCCAGGACATGCTTTCTTCTCATTGTTACTATCAGGAGGAGATACAGAAGCCTAAGGGACACACTCAGTGATTCCAGAATAACTTCTTCCCTTCTGCCATCCAATTCCTCAATGGACATTGAGCCCTTGAATACGACCTCACTTTTTTATTATTTCTGTTTTTGCACTATTTTTAAGTGAACAATTTAATATACATACATATATAAGCTTACTGTAAATCCTTTATTTATTTATTTTTCTATATTTATCATGCATTGTTTTGTACTGTTGCCACTAAGTTAACAAAATTTCAAGACATATGCCTGTGACATTAAACTTGATCTGATTCTGACTAACAAAACACAATGAGCATAAGGAACACAATAACTATAAATAAACATGATTAGCATATAGACATAGACTGACTGTATGCACATAAAGAGATGCTAGGTACAGGAGTATTTATACATATGGTCACTGACAGGAAATGATAAAGTATTAGTAGTGGGGGTATGGTGGTGTGTTAATGAATGAAGGTATCGATCAGACTGATGGCTAGGGGAAGTAACTGTTTTTGAGTCTGGTGATCCTGTCTAGCTTCCTCCCTGATGAAAAAGGACAAACAGTCCATGAGCAGGGTGCATTTCGGTTTTGGCATCAAACTTCAATTGAATCATGTCATGTGATCTCTATAAAGAGGCAGAAGGAACCGCTCTATCAGATGAAAACTTGCCACGAAGAGCAACTAGAGCCAGAAAAGAGTTAATCATTCAAGCTCAGATAATATGCTTCAGTATTTTTGCAGGTGAAATGGCACAAGAGTGCTCCCTGAGATTTCTCCTCACATTAAGTTGTTTCCCACTTCCTCGTATTTTTGGAAATAGGCCTATATTGTTCTCTCCAGATTTGACCTGGAGTCTCTGGTAATTTTTATTTAAAAAATAAATACTTGGATTTTGAGACTTGGAGCAAATCTCGTGTCGATATATGCAAATGATCTGGAATTTATGTGTGGTGTGCATGCGTGTGTGCCTGTCTGTATATGGACGAAACTGTGGGCCTGTCTGTTCTCTACAATTGTGGGGCCTATGTTGGTCAGTGAACAAGGAGATAACCTGAAGGCCATGGGTACATAATCAGGGAAAGGCACAAGGACAAGCAAAGTACTTGACAACCGCGTTTTCACTATTAAACTCTGGCTTACATGTGTACTGCAGACAACAAGATGGGGATGCACACAAGCAGTCTCAGATCTGTGTGTGTACAATGGCCTTAGCTCACCTGGGCATGCAATCATCCTCTGGCCTTGGAGTGTCTGCAAAGTTCAAGGCCTTCCTCTCCAAGGTTCCAATAGGAGTATGTGCACGTAAGGTTGGTGGCAGGTCAAGCATGTTCAACACCGAGCCCACACATCTGCATCGAACTATTCTAACTAGAGAAAGTGGTCTGAAAGCAGAAAGAATTGGCCCACCATGAAAGTTAACAGGTATGGTCAGACTTGCATTTGTTCCTGGCCATATCTGGTTGCCTGATTTCATTGTTCTGGTATCCACTTTACTTCAACTTGCCAGCACTCTTGGTCAGCAAGTGACAGCCTAATGAACATGGTCTGGTCTGCCTCCGACATCCCAAGGTAGGCTAACCACTCATTTCACCATTTCCCAGACGGCAGCGAAATTGAAACCAAGGTTACAGATTCAAATAATGCATTCTGTGCTAATTGGGTTAGATATGTTGGCAATCTTCCACGGCTAGTTTTCTGCTCTTAGTATTCTTGACTGAACAAAATTGGCTCCCTCCCATTGTATATTTCCCAATTACATTTCAAATCCACTTGCACTTACTTTATCTTCATTTTCCCTGCAAAACCTTGGTTGCAATAAACTAGGCTGGAGGTATAATTTTCATCCCCTGCTTTGTCTTACACACCTGCACTCTTAGTCAACTCCACTTTTATCCCAACAGAAGGAGGTATTTAGAATAAGTAATATATTTTAATAGAAGTATATAATTCCAAGAGAAGCAAATTATTTTTGTTGCAGGTTTGAGTGCTGTGTAGTCTCACTCAGTACTTTTGGAATCAGAGTATTTCCTGTTAATATAGGAGCAACTGTAACAATTTGATGCTGCTCCAAAGAGGATGATTATCTCGGTTGTAATGCGAACAAAGTTAATGGAGAGATGCAGCTGGTAGATATAAAAGTAGTCTTTTATTCAACAAAATGAGACACTCTCTAGAGGAAGAGACCTATTCGACCCAATATTACATGACACTTTGTGTGCTAACAACAAAGGACAATTCTATAATTACAATGTATCTACAATGCTTCCTTTGAATTACATATAATTTTCACACCTTCTTCTTCATACCCACACTTCAGACACCCAAAATGAATGTTAATCAATATTTTCTGGTTTTCAGCGAACTGCTGTTCTCAGCTCCAGGAAGCTTTATCCAGGGCTGAATTTTAAATGTAATCTACAATCCCACATGCAGGGTTGCTGAAATAAACTGATTAAGTTGTTATTTGCTATAATCTAATTCCTGAATATGTACTAACAATCTAAATCAGGGGTTCTCGACCTTTCTTATTCCATGGACCAATACCACTGAGTAAGAGGTTTGTGAACCCCACGTTGGGAACCCCTAATCTAAGTTAAGCAAGCATGGTGTTCTATGCACTTATATTCTCTAACAATTATTCTTCACTATTTCATCTCTGTTTGTTTTGCTGCTAATTCCTTTCAGCTCTTGTGTGTCATTCATCAGATAAGGTGATTGCCTTGGTTCTGTATTAATGTCTCTGGAGTGATGTTTATGGCAAACTTAAAGAATAGCAACTCCACATGGGGGTTTACAAGGAATAAGGCTCTCAACACATGACAGATCCTAGATGATTTCAAGGTTTTGTTCACTTGATTGGTAATATAGAGACTAGTTTTGCACATGCACACTAGTGATGAGACTTGCAGAGGTGGCACAGACACAATGAGTCGAACGGTGTCCTCTGCAATGTGACCCTCTTACTTTTTTAATCATTATCGGTGTTTGTTTTCCATCAGAAACCTCAGAGCAGGCAGTCATGGTAGATAGAACTGACAGTTCCTTGGGAAGACCAGAATGAGGAGGCATTTGAGGCTAAAAAAGCCAAATGCCAGAGCAGTGCCAGAGACAGGGATTGAGGGAACGATGCGAGCCTATAGAGGTGGGGTGTAGAGGTTTTGCTCGCTGCTCGCTCTGCAGGACTCTCCTTGGCATTACGGAGGCTGCAAAGAGAAGAGCCATCAGGATGTCACAGAGGCTACTGAGCAAGCCTCCAGACGGCCATGGATTGATTACCTGTGGACCAATGCTGCTGGGACACAAGCCTGATCAACCCTGGCTTGGTCAGCTTTGCGAGAGTATCTGAGCGTCTGACCCGAAACACCTGATGACCCCAGGGTATATCACTGATGATGTGTCCCAGTGCATCCTGGGATGTACCTCAGCATTGTGATAGGTGCAATCTGTTTCACCATTGTTGATGACACTAGAGAGGATCTTTGTAAGTAATTCACCAAACAAAAAGTTTCTCTACTCAATTAACTCTTATTGCAGTTGTTCTCAACAACAAGGGAGAGTGTATTTTTTTATAAGGTCTAAGCGTTAGCACATTACTTTTTCCATAGCCAGATCTGACCCAGGCTAGAGAATATATAATTCATTTCAAAGCTAACCCGATTTATGTTTACTTAACACCATCACTCTTACTAGTGCATAAGCTGTGACAGCATCTTGCCGGATTCCTGGGCCAGTCTCTGATGTTGTCCTCAGTGTAGTCCATCTTCTCCTTCCTCTCTTTGAGGTCTTTAAAGCTTCAGCTGGCATTTCTAATATATTCCCACAAGGCTTGCATTCAATAGCCAGATCTGCCCCATGTACTCACTCATCCTCTTTATAAATAACACAGTCTCTTTGGTTGTATATAAAAAAAACTGTTAACCATGGATTTAAAATTGGTCCAATGTCTTATGTAGAAATTTTCACTAACTCCTAAATATAAATGATTTTTTTTCTAGTTTCGCTTTCAAAGAGCTCGGCTTTAATTTTAAGACTTGACCCTCATTTCTCTCTGTCTCCTATGATCTTTCAATCGATAACCCTTGACCTAATAGAATCCGGGCAATACTAAGCTGTTTTCAGTAATTTGTCAGGAGTCCAGGACTGAATTGCCTTCATGTCAATAATACTTTCTTAAGGAATGGTGCCCAGGACTTCTCACAGTACAGCAGGCGTGTGTCATTAAGAGATTTTCTGCACTTGCAGGGTGACATAAAATAGAAAGGACAGAATTTCACTGATTATTTTATCTGTCTGTCTTTGGCATTTCAATTATTCGTGAGCATTGGATACAGGGCTGCTAAGGCTGTGTTATTGGACTACTAGAAAAAAGTCTGCACCATTGAGCCAGAGGTGTGAGTCTGAATCCCACCATGGTCACTGTGGCCTTTAAGTTTAACCACTGCAATTCCATATATCTGATACTGTAATTGTAAATGCCTGTCCCCATGACACTGAAAGGTTTGTATCAGCTTCCATTGCATCCAGCCATTCTGATTACTTTTTTCTTTGATTCCTCAGCAGAGAGCAACAATGCATGAGTAAGAAACACGAGAGATTCTGCAGGTGCTCGAAACCCTCAAAATAATGGAGGAACTCAGCAGGTCAGGCAACAGCAATGGAAATGAATAGACAGTCGATGTTTAAGGTTGAGACCCATCATTACGACTGAAAAGGAAGGGGAGAAGTAGAGTAAGAAGGTGGGGGAGGGGAAGGAAGAACGGAGTACAAGATGGCAGATGATAGGTGAAACCAGGAGAGGGGGAATGGATGAAGCAAAGAGTTGGGAAGTTGATAGTTGATTGGTGAAAGAGATAAAGCGTTGGCGAAGAGCAACCTGACAGGAAAGTAAAGAAGACCATGGAAGAAAGGGAAAGGGTGAAAGGCACCAGAAGGAGGTGACGGGCAGGTAAGGAGAGAAGGTCATCATAATTGGAAAGGCTTTTGAATGCCACGGTGAATAGAAATATTGGTGGTGCGGGTTTTCATGAATCCTTCAGAGCAGAGAGAGGAGTTGGGGAGAGGGAGGTGCTAAGGGTCCAGATCATTCATTCTGTTTATCCAAGCATCAATTTGGATTGATGGTAGCGTAGTGGTTAGCACAACATTTTACAGTACAGGCAACCAAGGGTTCAATTCCTGCCACCGCCTGTAAGGTGTATACGTCCTCCCCATAACCGCGTGGGTTTCCTTCGGGTGCTCCTGTTTCCTCCCAAAGTCCAAAGATATACTGGTTACTAGGTTAATTGATCATTATAAATTGTCCTGTGATTAGGATAGGATTAAATCAGGACATTACTGGGTGGCATGGCTCAAAGGGCCAAAAGGGCTGTGTCTCAATAAAAACAAAAATAAAATGTTGTGGAAAACACATCAGAAGCTTTTTAACCTGTCTCCTATTTGTCTCTTCCATGATGTAGGCAGCAAATTCTACAGGAGATGTCTCTGCCATTCCGCAACATCCTCTGCTAAATGAGGAGATACAAGCTAAACACACAAAACGCTGGAGGAGCTCAACAGGTCAGGCAGCATCCATTGCAATTAATAGATAGTCGATGCTTCAGGCCGAGACCCTTCCTCAGGACTGAAAAGGAAGGAGAAAGGTGCCAGAATAAAAGGGTGGGGGGAAGGGGAGGGAGGATAGCTAGAAGGTGATAGGCAACACCAGATGGATGGGAAAGATAAAGGGCTGGAGAGGAAGAAAAGTGAGAGGAGAGGAGAGTGGACTGTAGGAGAAAGGGAAAGAAGAGGGGACTCAGGGGGAGGTGATAGGCAGGTGAGAAGAGGTAAGAGGCCTAAGTAGGAAACAGAAGAAGAGGGGCCATTCCGGGCCCCGGACAGTCCTTCCAGGTGAGTCTGCTGGAGTCGTCTATTGTATCCAGTGCTCCCGGTGCGGCCTCCTCTACATCGGCGAGACCCGATTCAGATTGGGGGACTGCTTCGTCGAGCACCTACGCTCAGTCCATCACAATAGACAGGACCTCCCGGTTGCCACCCACTTCAACTCTGCCTCTCATTCCCATCTAGATATGTCCATACATGGCCTCCTCTACTGCCACGATGAGGCCAAACTCAGGTTGGAGGAGCAACACCTCATCAACCGTTTGGGTAGCCTCCAGCCTGGTGGTATGAACATTGAATTCTCCAATTTCCAATAATTCCCTCCCCCTCCCCCTTCCCCTATCCCAGGTCCCTCTCTGCCTCTCTCCCCTTTCAACTTTCTGCTTCTTTATCTCTACAGTTCTTTCATGCTTTTCCCCTCCCCCTCCCCCCTTAATCTTTCCTCTGATTGGTTTTCCACCTGGCGCCTCTAGGCCCTACCCCCTCCCCTATCTCTATTACTGGGCTTCGGCCCTCTCTTCCCCCATGTTCCTGATGAAGGGTCTCGGCGCAAAATGTTGTCTTCTCTTTTCTCACGGATGCTGCCTGACCTGCTGAGTTCTTCCAGCGTTGTGTAACTATTCAGAAGAAGAGGGGAGCAGGAGGAAATTTTCCTTTTAGTTTATAAACTGTCCAATTGATGGAAATGCAGCAAAAAAAAAGTCCTACCAGGCACAATCTATCCTAAAAAGCAGGAATGAAATGAAATTGTAAATTTCAAGGTGAAAACTACATTAATCAATTATAGGACAAGGAAAGAAATCATACCTTTAGAGTTTCTGTTTTCAAATGAAGCCACAGCATCACTGAAGAGGTTGTTGTTTATTTCAAAGCTGACCAGATTTTGAATGAAAATGGTATTAAAAAATGTAAACTTCCCACTGAACAGCCAATGCTGTGTGCATACATCTACTGATGCCTCTGGACACATCATCAGTGATGTTCCTGCAATCATCGGGTGCTTCGGGTCTTTCAACATCATACACCCTCCTCCAGGTGACCCAGCCGGGGCTGATCAGACCCCAGCTTGCTACACATGACTCCATGGCTCCCCTCTCTTGAGCCACAGCCACCTTGAGGCCCTCTCTGCCGCATTGGTGGTACTGCGGATCGCTCTCCTCTTCCTCTCTCCCTCGATGCCCAAATTGCTGTAGGCTCTGGCTAAGGAACGGGCTGCGAATCCCCTACAACCAACTTCCACTGGGAGACACCTCGCTCCCCATCCAGCCTGCTGGCAGTTGCTGACCAGTCCTGTGTACTTGAAGAGCTTCCTTTCAAAGGCCTCTTCCAAGTGATCTTCCCATGGGACTGTCAGCTCCAGCATCCCCACCTGCTTCGTAGACTCAGACACAAGGACAATGTCTGGTCGCAGGGTGGTGGCTGCGATATGGTCGGGGAACCTCAGCTGCCTTTCGAGGTCCAGCAACAGCTGCCAGTCTCTTGCCGATGTTCTTTTGGCAGGTACTGGCTGCTCCCCAGCTCTGACAAAGGCAGTGGTCTGCTTGGAGGGTCGGGACCGCTTCACCCACTCCACTCCTGTGCTGATGGCTTCAATGGCAATCAATCCTATTTCAAAAATTCCTAGTTCAAAACCCATGCACTCCAATCTGATAACTTGGGTAATAGGGAAAAATCCTGGTAATATACCTAAATACTTGTGTAAAAATCCCACCGGAAGCTGAAGTACTCTGATATAAATATCAAGTACGAAAGCTGCATATTGTCAACAAATATCGAATTTCAAGATTCAATATTGTTTAATGACATTTCCTGCACACAAGGGCAACAAGAACAGAATAAGCTGGATTCAATGCAGCATAAAAAACACAAAAGATTAAAAAAAACAGTAATAATAGTCAAAAAAACACACAGAGGAAAAATATAAATACTTAGGATATATAGATTGATTGTATATCTGTAAAGTGACAGTAAGTTGTACATAAGGTGACTGATGGGAAATAATAAAATAATGGTGGAGTTAGGGGCTGAAGATGTTGATCACGGGGAAAGTAACTGTTTTTGAGTCTGGTGGTCCTGGTGTGAATGCTACCTAGCCTCCTCCCAGATGGGAGTGCGACAACCAGTCAATGATTAGGGTGGGTGGGATCCTTTGTGATGTTACTGGCCATTTTTCCATCACCTTTCTGTATATATGTCTGTGGTGGCAGGTAGGCTGGTGTCAGTGATCCGTTGGGCAGTTTTCACCATCCAGCCAAAATAAAAAGCTCTTGTGGGAATAAACAAGATATTTTCTTATATTCAGAGTCAGAATCCGGTTTAATATCACCAGCATACGTTGTGGAATTTGTTAACTTTGCAGCAGCAGTACAATGTAATACATAATAATATAGAAACAAACATCATGAATTACAGTAGGTATATATGTTTATTAAATAATTAAATTTAAAAGTATGGCAGAAACAAAACTAAAAAAGTAGTGAGGTAGTGTTCATGGGTTCAATGTCCATTCAGTTATCGGATGGCAGAGGCGAAGGAGCTGCTCCTGAATCATTGAGTGTGTGCCTTCAGGCTCCTGTACCTCCTTCCCGGTGGTAACAGTGAGACCGCTCATCCTGGGTGATGGAGGTTCTCAATGATGGATGCCGCCTTTCTAAGGTACTGCTCCTTGACGATGTCTTGGGTACTACAGAGGCTAGTAGCTGTGGCAGAGCTGACTAAGTTTACAACTTTTTTTGCAACATACTTTGATCCTGTGCAGAAGCCCCCTCCCCATACCAGATGGTGATGCAGCCTGCTAGAATGTTCTCCACGGACTTTTTTTGAACTGAATGTTTTGTATGAGATTGAATTAAAAGCCTCTTTGAAAAGAATGCATAATCAAAGAAAACACAAGGATTGTTCTGTGGTTTGTCATTAAGAGTTTATTTTCCTTTGGGAGTATAACAAAAGAATTGGAGATCTCCAGACAAAATTAAGAACCTAAATATTCTTGTATGGGAAGAGTACAGCTATAACTTTACAAAAAGGAAAGCAATTTAGCAAAGGTAACAAAATTAACAAAGAATTTCTTCAAAGGATTTATCAATGCTGAAATAAAAGCTTTTTGTTTGCTTCAAAATGTTCAAACAAATCCAGGCAAAATATACATATGTACATTTTACAATATGCGATATAAATATACAGGCTGTTCACTAAATATTCTAACTCACAATAAATATCTAAAATAATTAGGCAACAAATTAACCATATTGATCAGTTTGATAATAAGAGTCAGTTCGGACTCTTAAAAATAGTACTTTACCTTTTTTCAAATTAATAATCGCAAACACTTTACACAAAATATACAGCTGATTTTAAAATTACTGCTCCCTCCAGCTATCCAAAGCTCATGCTGGCCACTCATATGGCATGTCTACACAGAAGAAAAGCACATAATCTCCATTTCACATTGACTGCTAAAGGGTAGATGCCATTATCTCTTTAGAAAAATAAAGGAGAGAACACTTACTTTTCACCAGAATTAACAAACTAGCTGAAAGAAATTGTTGTGCTGTATGTTATTAGCAGTTACAAGTTCAGAGAATATGATTGTCCCAGATGAACAAAATGAGGAAATGTCCATGATATGCCCTCTCTTCTCCTGTTGGCTTTGACCCTGAAACTCAACCTCTTAAGATATTGGACCTTAGGACTCATTGTAACGAGGAAATGAGGCACAGGTTGTGGCTAACAGGTCCAAGATTAGGAATAAAAACATGAGAAAATCTGCAGATTCTGGAAATCCAAAGCAACACACTCAAAATGCTGTAGGAATTCAGCAGGCCAGGCAGCATCTATGGAAAAGAGTAAACAGTCAATGCTTTGGGCTGAGACCATTCTTCAGGACTTGTTCGTCCAGTTCTGCAGGAAGGTCCGGCCCGAAACGTCAACTGTTTACTCTTTTCCATAGATGCTGCCTGGCTGCTGAATTTCTCCAGCATTTTGTGTGCGCTGCCAAAGGTGTTGAATTGGGAGAGGATCCAGTAAGAGGGAATGAACTTGAGAATTCAGAGGCAGTTGTGTGGGCTGTGGGTAGAATCTGAGCCAGAGGTCATATTGGGTTCAGAATGTGCAGGATTCGAACCTCAGGTAGAATGATCTTTATGCACGACCATTAGGGAGAGAAACCAGTACATTTTTTAATGTTTGGTTAGAAGAGCTCCTACTTCACCTGCTCTTACATTAGATAAGTTCAATCATCTTCTTAGTTACAGACCAATTCCTCCAAGTCCAGCTGAGAAACTGGCTGACTCGGTGTCAGAAAAGTGCCTGACACTTTGTACACATAAATAAGAGCCACAGAGGTTTCTGAAGGAAATCTCTTGGCCACTGTAGCAACAGTACTCATTCAGCCAGCAAACTCTTAATCCTCACACTGGGGTTTCAGTAATAATAATTAAAAAAACATTTGAACTTGAAAAAGTCGTAGAGAATTGGGACTACTGTGTTTTTACCTCAGTGCCAATCACTGCCCTGTGGCTAAGACTGTGGGTGTCATAAAAGGATAATCCCCTGTACAAATAAAAATATGTACTGGGGTTTCATTGTCGTTGCTCCTCCCCGCGCCTTTTGGTGCATCAGGCAGCAGTCTTGCCGTTTCTTTAGCATTTATCTGTCTTTTACGAGGCCAACTTGCTAGCTCGATGCTCAACCCAGCACGGATGGAAGCACACAAGGGAGCCGGCAGGATTTGAACCTGGGACCACTCGCCTTGAAGTCGGGTGTGGATGTCACCTGGCACTGGGGTGTCATAAGCTAGTAAATAATTTGCAACAATGTCAGTTTACATTCTTAGTTCAGTGTTCAAATTAATCCTAAATGTCAGCATATGTCATGTAAAGTTTAGAAATGAGAATTCCATATATTTGCTGATTTACATACTGATAAAGGATAATCTGTGACTGGGAAACAAAGTTTTTCTTCAAAAAAGATAATTACTTTTTTTTCCTTATAGGGATTACTGAATACAATCTTATAGAACTAGAAATTCAGAGCTACTGGCAGGCACAGTATTTCAGTATCACTAATATGGAAAAATATAGTCTATCTACAGGATATACATGGTACATATGCCACATTAGTACTCTGCGTGCTTCCGAGTGGCAATTTTGCGCAATGTAACAACATACACATAGCCAGGCAAAGCTCAATCAGAAACTATAAGTCCGATTCAGGCATGTCAGCCATCAAGTATCCAATACCATAGCGGCCATTCGGAGCTGTGTCTGCTTCTGGAGTGGGGGATCCATTCTGCTTACGATAAATACTATTACCAACCATTGGGGAGGGCATCTCACTTTGGGTTTTGCTCTGCAGGAGACTGGCATCATCTTCCTCCAGGTTGGAGTTCTCCGTCAGGATCCGTCCTTTTTTGTAGGAGACCGAGGCCAGGGAATTGGAACCATCATCAATGAGGTTAAAATAACGAATGATGAAGACTATAGGGACGGGAAGAACTGCCAGGATGATGAGGCCGATGCAGATGGTCAAACCCCACACTGGGAAACTCAGAAACTTTTCACCAGCCTACGAAAATTGATAGAACATTGATCAAGAAGGTGGCTAAGAAAGCATATGGCAGGCTTGCCTTTATTAATCAAGGCACTGCATTCGAAAGTCAGGAATGTTGCAATTTTGTGAAACTCTAGACAAGCTACATCTGGAGTATTGTACATAGTTTTGATTGCCCCAATGAAGGAAGAATATCAAAGCTTTGGAAAAGGTGCATAAAAGGTTTACCGGGATGCTGCCTGCATTGGAGAGTTTGTGCTATAACAAGAGGCTGGACAACTTCGGTTGCTTTTTGAGAAGCAGCGGAGGGTGAGGGGAGATCTAACAGACGTTTATAAGATTGTAAGAGGGAAAGACAGAGAAGACAAACAGTATCTATCTCCCAGGGTTGAAATGTCAAAAACCAGAGGGCATGCATTTAAGGTGAGGGGGGAATGTTTACAGGAGATATGAAGGGCATGTTTTTATTAAATACTGAGCGGTGGGTGCAGAGACAGCTACTTGAGGGACTTTTAAGAGACTGTTTAGATAGGCACATGAATGTGAGGGAAATGGAAAGATATGGACATTGTGCAGGCAGAAGGAATTTGTACACTTGGCAATTTGATTTAACTGATTCTGCACAACAGAGTGGGCCAAGGGCCTGTTTCTCTGTTGTAACTGTTCTATGCTCTGTTAACAATTCGAGTCAATTGAATAATCTAATAATTGCTTCCATTATACTTCAGGCAATACATAGATGGTTTAAACTTAGGAGGATTAAGGTATTAAAATAACCAATATCAATGGATCAGAGATAATGGGCAACTATTTATATTTCATTGGAACAAAATCAGGTACAGTGTGAAGTGAGTCTGCTTCCTGATCCTGCTCTCTCCCTTCAAAATTTTACAGATTTCAATCCCAATTTACAGTTTTAAGTCACACATTCTGCAACTTTTCTGTTCAAACAACCTTGATACAATCCAACTGGCAATGATAAAAATAAATGTAGTGCATCACTCCTGCCAGTTTCAGTCACAAGATCCTGGGATATGAGTGTTGTGGGATGAAATTGAGGTGGTGGCAGTGAAGGTGGTGTGGTAAAAGTGGGGACAGCTGCTGCAGTACCCAAACAAAATTAAATCTGAATTACCTGCCAGGCCTTGTCTAAAAGTATATAAAAGACGGTGAGTTAACTAGTCTTTTTAAAAGGTGCTTTTGTCAATCTTGATTTTCTTAACTAATACTTCCCAAAAATTAATCTGAGAATGACTGAAGAGTTATATTCTCTCTCAAAGAACTTGCTGAAGAATTTCTTCTTCAGAAAAATATGACATATCATCCTTGATCGGAGCATGGTTTACCCTGGTGTAGTGCCAAATTTACAGTTGAACTGGCATTTTGGTACCCAATTTCAGGCAGGTTAAAAAACAAAACGAGAAAAAAAAATTGACATCTTAACATCTAGGCAACACTTCCACATAGATTACAAACCAGGCTATTATCTCTCTCTTCCGGTTGACATAAATTTATAATGTTGTGACTGTGTCAATGCTCCTACATGTACTATATGCAAAGCTACATTTGCTTCCCATATTGTTTCTGAATTTTTGGTGCAGAGAGCAATCAGGAACACTGGAGTAGACAAACTGCCTATGGAATTCCCTGCTATAAGTTATTAAAAATCATAAATGCAGAAGAGTAACATGCACATGAACAAACTCACACGTGTCTGTACTATATGCCTAGCATTCCTTTCAAGTATTACAGAGCAACATTTGATCAAAATAACACTCACCAATTCACTAATCCAGGCATAGTAGCCCGGTGGACTTAAGCACATCTGGACAATGCTTGCTATGAGCAGAGCAATAAGAATTAGTGGAGAGACGTATTTCCATGTATAATAGTAGTATCGGAATGGAGTAAAACCCAGCATATCCTTTAAGTCCTCCATGAACCTATGGAAATGGAACACAGTTGTGCATTATAATATACTAGGTTGTGTTTTAATTGTAGTCTATTTGTTTATTGTAGATAGATTTTTTATGTGATTCTTTACAAACGAGCTTGTCACTTTTAATCTGGCCTGCTGACTTCGGTGAAGTTAGATAGAAAACAATTGTGAATCCCCTTGGGAAATTTATGCACGATTTTTCACAGATCTCTTGAAAGTGCAATTGTCAGTGAGAAGGCAAATCCACAAAAGCTTAAGACCATAAGATATATGAGCAGAATTAGGCCATTTGGCCCTTCGAGTCTGCTCTGCTACTTCATCATGGATAATCCATTTCCCATTTCTGCCTTCTCCCTGTATCCCTTCATGCCCTGACTAATCAAGGATCTATCAACCTCTGCCTTAAATATACCCAATGACTTGGTATCGACAGCCACCTGTGGCAATGAATTCCACAGATTCACCACTCACTGGCTGAAGAAATTCCTCATCTACAATCTAAATTCTATTCTGAGGTTGTGTCCTCTGGTCTTAAACTACCCCACCTTTGGAAACATCCCCTCCATATCCACCTTATCGAGACCGTTCAACATTCATTAGGTTTCATGAATGAGGGTCACCCCTCATTCTTCTGAATTCCAGTAAGAGTAGGCCCAGAGCCATCAAAACACACCTCATACGATAAGCTTTTCATCCTGGAACCATTTCTGTAACTCTCCTTTGAGACCTCTCCAATGTCAGCACATCCTTTCTTAGATAAGGGGCCCAAAACTGCTCACAATTCTCCAAGTGAGACCTCACTAGTGCCTTATCAAGCCTCAACGTCACATCCTTACTTTCATATTCCAGTCCTCTTGAAACGAATGGTAACTTCGCATTTGTCTTTCCCACCATCAGCTCAACCTGCAAATTAACCTTCAGGGAGTCCATTTCCAATCACTGGATGAGTTGAGACTGCAATAACTAAATTAGAAATAGATCACACTAGGATGCTCCTACGGGGCTGCAGTGAACTGCAGCTAAATAGATTAAAAGGTGGTATGTGCAAGTGTCACAGTAGCTCAGGTTACCAGGCCAGAATCTGCAGTCAATAGGAGGCCCAAACCTTCCTGATCCTGAAAGGGCAAGCCCTTGCCATAACACAATGCCTCCACATGGATATGCCAGAACAAACCCCACACAAGAAACACTGGATAAATGGCTAAGTAAAGCCTGCAAATTTAGCCAGGTGTCATTCTATCAAAGGTCTTGAAACTGTTCGAATCCCTATGACTTCATAAAGGATCCAAAAAGTTTGAATATTCATTAACAAGTTAAAGAACATAACTTACATATAATTAAACACATTTATTTAAGTGAAATCAGTTAAATGTGAACTATCTAATACCTAACAAACTTTCTCAAAACGATTTTTCATTCAAAGCCACAAGACCTTAAGACATAGGAGCAGAATTAGACAATTTGGCTCATCGTGTCTGCTCTGACAATTCATCATGGCTGATCCATTTTTCCTCTCAGCACCAATCTCCTGCGTTCTCTGTATCTCTTCATGCCTTAACCTATCAAGAATCTATCAATCTCTGCCTTAAATATACATAAAGACTTGGCCTCCATAGCTGCCTGTGGTAAAGAATTCCATAGTTTCACCACTAATGCCTCCGCAATCCCTTTAGCCACCTCCTTCAGAACCCCGGGGTGTACACCATCTGGTCCAGCTGACTTATCTACCTTCAGACCTTTCAGTTTTCAAGAATTTTCACCCTAGTAATGTAATTTTACATACTTCATGACCCCTGACACCTGGAACTTCCACCACAGTGTTTCTAGTGTTTCTCCACAGTACAGACTGATGCAAAGTATTTATTCAGTTTGTCTGCCATTTCCTTGTCCATTATTACTACCTCTCCAGCATTGTTTTCCAACAGGCCAATACCCCATCATGTCTTTTTTATACTTTTATATATCTGGAGAAACGTTTGGTATCCCCTTTAATATTATTGGCTAGCTTACTTTCATATTCCATCTTTAACTTCTTAATGAATTTTTTAAATTGTCTTCTGTGGGTATTTAAAGGTTTCCCAATCCTCCAACTTCCCACTAATCTGTGCTCTATTATATGCCTTCTCTTTGGCTTTTATGTTGGCTTTGACTTCTCTTGTTAGCTTTTTATTGTCATTGAACTATGTATAATATACCATCAAATGAGACGACGTTTCTCTGGACCAGGGTGAAAATCACAGTAGTACATATAACACACAGTAACAGGAAAGTAAAAATTATACCTACAAATGAATTATGCATTAATAAACTAAGTAAAGTGCATACATTTAATATGTAGGGATCAAAACAAGTTAACTGGTGACACTTCAAATATGATACAGCAGGGAGTTCAGAAGCCTAATGGCCTGAGGGAAGAAACTGTTTCCCATCCAGACCGTTCTTGTCTTTATGCATGGCAGAAAGTCAAAGAGAATGCTGGATGGATGCATAGGATCCCTGATAATACTTAGGGCCCTGCGTATGCAGCGCTCCTGATAAATGTTCTCGATGGATGGTGGGGAGAATTCAAGGATATCACTCAATAAAGCAATACAACGCTATAATGGAGACACACAATGGACAACTTGTGCTCTTGCTGCTGAAAAGGGCTCGTACAATGAATATATAAGGTAAAGTAAGAAGGCGTAATGTGAAGAATTAATTACATTTTCA
Source organism: Hypanus sabinus (assembly GCF_030144855.1). NCBI lineage: Eukaryota > Metazoa > Chordata > Chondrichthyes > Myliobatiformes > Dasyatidae > Hypanus > Hypanus sabinus. Next base: position 162,549,572 of record NC_082713.1, read on the forward strand.
GTTATCCATTTCCTTTGTTATACATTTTACCAAATGAAGTACAATTATTATAGGGGTGTGGATGCGTACTTATCTGTGCCATAAACCCAAGCAACAGTGACGTTCTCCAGGATAACCACAATCAGAAGGGGCAGGGTAGCTGAGTAATCATCAAACATGGTAACGAAGTAGTTTCCAGAGCGCTGTACAAAGACCAGGCCAATACCGAAAGCTACGAGACAACAGCCAACTAGAGCAAAGAAAAATAGATATTATGGAGCTGACAGGCAGCCAAGGTACATTGCAAATCAGCTACAAATAAGCTGACTGTAATCCTCTAATTGCTAGCAGGGGTAAGCATGAAAAGGAGGCAGAATTTGAAAATTGCAAGCCTTTTCCGCACAGTGTTTGCAGAATAAAGGCACCAGTGTTTCTTGTCCAAAACCTTTCATGACTCTACACTGGAAATAAAATTTATACATTGTCCACTGTGAGACTTTCAATACTTATTTTATTCACGTACAGAGATGGGAACAGAGCTCTCACTTGTTGGTTGATTTGGAATTTAAAGTATAGCCCTCAAGTCGGAGCTGAACAATGAAATGCTGAAACTTTAATATAATTCCCATGCAAGATAGAACCTCCAGATCCACGAAGGTAAACTGCGTGAACAAACTTCTAGTTGACTCAGCAAACAATAACCATTTTGCACAAAGATCCTGTTGGATTTTCATGATATTCGAAGGGGCTGCCAGTAATCAACATACAGCCCACGGAGCTGAAGAGGGGCGTGGAATGTCAGAGGTTTCGTCAGGCCACTGTTGAGTCCTGTTGAGCTCAGTCTCAGAGTCACAAAACACTGGGCCACAGGCCCTGAATAAAACATAAGGAGCTGTCTGGAGTCTGGACTACGATGGGAGGTACTGGCAATGTCCATTTATGTCATGTTTAGATTGGGTAATAGCATGTAGTCTAGACCTCCCAAACAATGGGGTTATGGGCAGTTATCTTAATTTTCAATGCGTATATGACAGTATCGGACATTGTTGTACTGTATTTCATTTAATTATACTTACAAACACACACACACAAACTTGAATATGCACTGACGTATGCCCGCAGGAAAATAAATCTCAGAGTTGTCTAATGTGACATGTATGTACTTTGATAATAAAACTCACTTTGAACTTTGATATATCCAGTAAGAAACATCTACATGAAAGGCTGTCGTAGGAAAGCAGCATCCATCACCAGAGATCCACACCACCCAGGCCATGCTCTTCTCCCACCACTGCCATCAGGTAGAAGGTACAAGAGCCTCAGGACTCGCACCTCCAGGTTCAGGGACAGTTACTACCCCTCAAGCATCAGGCTCTTGAACCAAAGGGGACAACTACACTCACTTGCCCATCCATTGAAATGTTTCCACAACCAATGATCTTTTTTTTAAGGACTCCCTACCTTGTTATTTCATGTTCTCATTATCCATAATGCTATTTATTTATATTTGCATTTGCACAGTTGGTTGTCCTCTGGTTGACCTTCCTTTAATCCTGTTATAGTTACTAATCTATAGGTTTACTGAGGAGGCTGACCGGGAAAAGGAATCTGGTTGTATGTGGTGACATATATGTACTTTGATAATATACTTTGAACTTTAACACAAGCTTTGAAGGAAGTCTCCTTAGGTCCTATCCATATTCATTCACCTTCCATATTATCTAAGCTGAATGTTCTTGACGCATGCAATTTTTGTTAAGGAATGAAGTGTCACTTCATGGCCTTTCTACTTACTGGTCAAGATTTCTTTGCGCACTTTGAATGTATCCACCAGTGGTGTGAGTATTCCTTCAATGGTGCCGAACATGCTGCCCAAGCCTAGGTTTACCAGCATTAGGAAGAACAACACTGACCAGAAGGGGGATGCTGGGAAATGAGTCATGGCCTCAGTGAAAGCGATGAAGGCTAAACCAGTACCTTGTACAGCCTGCAAAACACACATAGCCAGTGCAAGATCAAGTAAGACAATACATTTGCTCACTATAACATCAGAATAGAAGAGAAGCTTTATGCATTGGTCGCATGAAGTTGATGACTCTGGACCTGTGTTCACTGGAATTCAGAAGATTGAGGGGTGACCTCATTGAAACCTATCGAATGTTGGTAGGCCTCGATAGAGCGGACGTGGACAGGATGCCTCCTATGGTGGGAGAGTCTAGGATAAGAGCACACAGCCTCAGGGTAGAGGGGTGTCATTTTTCAACGGAGATGAGGAAGAATTTCTTTTGCCAGAGTGTGGTGACTCTGTGGAACTTGTTGTCATATGTCCCTGTGGAAACCAAGTTACTGTGCATATTTATGGCAGAGGTTGATAGATTCTTGATTAACCAGGGCTGAGAGGGAAATGGATCAGCCATGATGAAATGGTGGAGCGTATGTAATGGGGCCAAATGGCCAATTTCTACTCCTGTACCTTATGACCTTATGGTCTATATCATTCTTGTAAGGCATCAGAGATATAGGGGCAAATTTGATGCTTTGCTGCCCACTAGCCTTGGGTAGTTCCACAGATTATAATCCTGCGGCCCTCTAAAGACAAAGACAATTTGCTGCTCAGACACCTGAATACTGAACGGCTGAACACGTTCAAAGCTGATCAGTCATTTCCACTTTTGTTATCTGTTAGAGCATATTCTGGTCTTAGGGTGTACAGTAATGTATTAAACAGCAACCAAACTTTAGATCTGAATGTGGATTGTAGATTATATTTAAAATGCAGCTCTGGACAGCAGATCCCTAGAGCCAAGAATTGCTGTCAACAGGAAAACCAGACAATACTGATTTAACTTTCATTTTGGGTGTTTGGAGTGTGGGTGCAAAGAAGGAGGTGTGAAGATGATATGTAATTCAAAGAAAGCATTGTAGATAAATTGTAAATATAGAGTTGTCCTTTGATCTTTAACATATAATAAGTGTAATACTGGGTTGAACAGGCCTCTTCCTTTGAAAGGGCCTTAACCTGCTGTGTCTCATTTTGTCGACTAAAGGACTTCTTCGTAACTATCAGCCGCATCTCTCTGGTGATTTTGTGCACACTACAACATCATCTATATCACCAACAAACATTTACTTAACATAGATACACATAATGCTGTTATATAAGATTATGGTTATTTATTCTCATTATTATCTCATCATTATGCCATTATTTCCGTTTGTCTATTAGGTACCAATGTTCACTGACATCAAATTAAGTGGATGAAGACCCTCCCTCGAGTCCATCTCTCTGCCCAGATAATGTGATCTTCCCCACCCAAACAAAAGGTGGGACAACTGCAGTGCTCAGAGCTTACTCAGTTTAATTATTAGCTGACCTGGTTAAGTTCATCCTCCAGTTGACATGAATCCAAACCTAACTTCTGAAAGTCTTCTTCTTTCACTTCCTTTATGATGTTGTACATCTGATGGTAATCGGTGGCTGAAACATCAGACAGATTAACGTGGTGAGGGATGAGGTCATGACTGATAACTCCTGCCTTCAGCATTTCCAGGATCTTGTCTGTATTTCTGCAACGTAACCAACAGGACTTCATCAAATTGAGGAAGAGCGTTCATACCTGGGCAAAAGCACGGTCACTGTTATTTAGCAGCAAGGCAGCACCCACCTAGCAACACACTTCTCATTTATTATATTTGCCTTGAAGCCCAAGACAGCAAACACCACCAGTGTTGCTAAGATGGACGTGAAGAAGTTGATCAAGGACACGAGGACCGCATCAAAATGGCAGTTGTTGTTACGTTTGTTGTAGCTGGAGAAGGCAATCACGCCACCAAATCCCAGGCCAAGAGCAAAGAACACTTGTGTCGCAGCCCCTCTCCAGACCTGAGGGTCCAGCATGATCTCCAGCTGTGAGGGAGAGAACAACATGTGAGTAATCCACAGTTCAAGCGCAGTCATCACTGCAAAAGGAACCCAGTCAAAATGACAGAATCTAAATGGATAAAACTGAAGAATTAATTATTAAATGAAGATAATCTGGAAACACTTTTAAAATAAGCAGTGGATCTCTCCTGATATTTGTACTGGATCAAATTTCCTCATCTATTGGATTTAGAGATCGACAGAAAAATAACAGGCCTTCTAGGCCCAACCACCCATGTGACCTGTACATCTGTGGAATGGGGGAGGACCATGAGGAGAAAACCCACATGGTTACCGGAAGAAAGTACAAACTCATTAACAATAGCAGAGTGGAAAAATAATTTTGCTACCAGACACTGAGGAGATTTCAACCCAATTGCTGATATCACAAGAGTTTGTTCACAATGTCTCCTTCTGCTGACTAAACTTAGTAGCTTTCCATCAGCAGGAGATCCCAACCTGGGATCCAGGGACCCCTCAGTTCATGGCATAAAGAAGGTTGGAACCCCCCTCCCCCACTACACTAAAGCAATAATAGGAATAATTTCTCTGAGTTCCTGAAAGCTTTTTGCATTCTATGGGAGTCATGTTTATATTATTGTGCATGAGTTGTATGGCCTCTGTAAAAGTACAGAAGGGAAAATGGTTCTCCTCGTAAATCAGGTTGGAAGAGTGATGCACCCAACAATGTTCCCTCTAATTTGTAATTACCAGTGTGTGCAAAAATCTTATGCTGTGGAATTTTTTACCCAGTGAAAACAACTTGTACACACTGAATTTTTAAGTGGAAGTAAACCTGAAGCTATTCTAAGGACGTCCAATCTGTTGTACATTGTTTGAAAGAAATAAAACTACATGAGAAGCCAGAAAAGATAATGTGATTGTATACAATCATGAAATATACAGTACTTAACATGCCAATTAGGTAGAGGGAAGTGCAGTTTAAATTCCTTAGTGTGCAAGTGGCAAAAGATATGTGGACATGCACACGCACATGCCTTAAGGGAACATTGGTATCCAACAGAGCTCTGATCCTGATGGCCGACTTAGTAAGTGGCTACTTTAAACTGTGCCTAGACTTGGAGCTTGTAAACACTAGGAGTCACCATGTCACAAAGTTACAGGAAAGTACAGCATAGAATCAGGCCCTTTAGCCCATCCAGTCCATGCCGAACCATTTAAAGTGCCTACTCCCACTGACCTGCACTGGGGCCATAGCCATCCGTACCCCTACCACCCATGTAGCTGTTCAACTTAAGTGTTGAAATTGAACTCGCATGTACCACTTGTGCTGGCAGCTTGTTCCGCACTGTTTTGACCCTCTGAGTGAAGAAGTTTCTCTTATGTTCCCCTTAAACTTTTTACATTTTACCCTTAACCATTACCTTTGATTGTAGTCCCACCAAACCTCAGTTGAAAAACCCTGCTTGCATTTACACTATCTATAACCCTCATAATTTTGTATACCGTTATTAAATCTCTTCTCAATCTTTTATGTTCCAAGTCATAAAATCCTAACCTATTCAATCTTCCCTTATAACTCAGGTCCTTCAGACTCAGCAACATCCTAGTAAGTTCTCTCTGTACTCTTTCAAACTTTTTACATCTTTCCTGTAGGTGGATGATGAAACCTGCACACAATACTCCAAATGGGGCCTCACCAATATCTTGTCTGACTTCAACATAACATCCCACGTACTGAAGTTCTACTTGGATTACCAAGGCTTGGCCTGGTCCAATTGTCGTACAGTGTTCCATTTGCTTAGGCCTCACTGCACTACCCGTCCTTCATAAAAAAACAAAGTTACTGCACAAAAACACCTTTGTTAGCAGATCTATCAGGCAGGGTCCTGTAGCAAAGGGGAACAATTGCTCCTGTGGGGTAGTTTCCTGAGCAAAGTGCTCAAACCATATTTATTGAATGCCTCATCTCTAAAATCTCACAAATAAGCTTGCCATCAGTTCCTCTATGGGTACCTGTTCACTGCCCCTCATATAGCAGCAGTGTGCAGGAGACTGCGCCCATCCTGTTTATGGGCTGTTTGTCCCAACCCCATCAGGGAAGAGGCTACATAGCATCCAATCTTACACCCACTGACCCACGGGACCACTCCTCACTACTATTAAATCGTCCATAACCAGCCACTCCTACCTATGGCCTCTCAGCATCCTCCAGTCGCCCCACCGCCACTTTCAGCTTACACTTCACACCTACGCACTGCTGTGATGTAACAGCGAGCATGATGCTATTACAGCTTAGGGCGCTGGAGTTCAGAGTTCAATCCCGGCATCGCCTGTAAGGTGTCCGACTGTCTTCCCTGTGGAATATGTGGGTTTTCTCCAGCTGCTCCCGTTTCCTCCCACGGTCCAGTAAGTTGGTCATTGCAAACTGCCCCGTGGTTAGACTAGGATTAAGTCAGGGAGGTTGCTGGGCGGCAGGGCTCGTAGAGGCAGAGAGGCCTATTCTACACTGTATCTCAATAAACAAATAAATATCAACACTGACACAGCCACCATCTTTTCATTTGCTCTGCAGCCACCTAGAAGACATTTTTTTGTCAAGAGTCACTTTGTCACTTCATCATTTCCTGTCAGTCACCTATGTACAGGTTCTCCTGCACCCGGAGTCCCTCTATGTACTGTACATTCAGTCAGTCTATCTATACTGTAGAAGCTAATCTTATGCATATACAGCTACACACAGTTACTTGTACATTATGTTTTACAGGATCGCGTTTACATTTATATTTATTGTGCTTTTTTAATGCTGTATCGGATCCGGAGTAACAATAACTTTGTTCTTCTTTTCACTCGTGTACTGAAGAATGACAATAAACAATCTTGTGCAATTGTTCATCTCCTTTTGGCAAGAAGATCTGGAAAGGGATGCAGTGGATCTTAACGAAATTCACCCAAGCCTGATGTGGACTGTTCCTGGGGACACATATTTGTTGATCTTCCAGTGCAAGGAGATATCTGACTGGCTCATTATAGGGTCCACGAATACCTGTTGTGGAATACAGAGAAGCTCAGCAAGACCACTGCAAAGGTTTCTTGGGGAAGGACCACAGTCTAGGGTCTTGCCACTATGGGGCACTTAAGTGTTGTACTCTATACCAGCATCGCAAACGCTTCACTGATGAGATGCTTAAAGAAGAAATAATTCCAGTTTTGAAAGGCTTGTCATATGAAGAGCATTTGTAGATTCAAGGTCTATACTCACTGGAGTTTAGAATAATGAGGGGTGACCTCATTGAAACCTATCAAGTGTTAAAAGGCCTCAATAGAGTGGATGTGGAGAGGATGTTTCTTATGGTGAGACAGTCTAAAAAGACCAGAGGACACAGCCTCAGAATAGAGGGATGTCCTTTCAGACAGAGATGAGGAATTTGTTTAGACTGAGGGTGGTGAATCTGTGAATTCATCATCACAGGTGGCTGTGGAGATAAGTCATTGGGTGTACTTAAGGTAGATGTTGCTAGATTCTTGATTAGTCAGGGCATGAAGGGATATAGGGAGAAGGAAGAAGATTGGGGCTGAGAGGAAAAGTGGATCAGTTATGATAAAATACACTAATTCTACTACATCTTATGGTCTTATGATCTTATTTATGGCATTTGTACATTGTCAGAGAATGCTTTGAATTGCTTGATAAAATGAATTTAGATGAAGTCCTGATTATATTTAATCTACATGATAAAGTACCCTTACAAATGAATAGAACATGCTGGGAATTGTATACCCAACTGTGTCTGACCACTTAGCATTCTCCAAATTACAGAACCCCCTTGAGAGGTACGTACCATACAAAACACTGGCGGGGAATCTCTACCATTGAAAGCTGGTCTCAAAATTTCTATGTATTAGAAGTAGACATCACCATTATTATGTGCCGTACAACATGGGTGATCATTGTCTCTGACCATGATTATTTTTGACAAATTTTTCCACAGAAGTGCTTTGCCATTGTCTTCATTTGGACAGTGTCTTTACAAGAGGGGTGGCCCAACTATTATCAATACTACGAAGAGATTGTCTGTCAGACATCAGTGGTTGCGAAAGACTATAAGACCATAAGACATAGGAGCAGAATTAGGCCATCTGACCCATCGAGTCTGCTCTGCCATTCCATCATGGCTGATCCTTTTTTCTTCTCATCCTCAACTCCAGCACCTGGCCTTCAACCCGTAACTCTTGATGCCACGTCCAATCAAGAACCTATCAATCTCTGCCTTAAATACACTGAACGACCTGACCTCCACAGCTGCACGTGGCAAAAAATTCCACAAATTCGCCACCCTTAGGCTAAAGAAATTTCTCTGCATCTCTATCTTGAAAGGGCGCCCTTCTATCCTGAGGCTGTGCCCTTCTGTCCTAGATTATCTCACCATGGGAAACATCCTTTCCACATCTACTCTGTCTAGGCCTTTCAACAATCAAAAGGTTTCAGTGAGATACCACCCCCCCCCCAATCCTTCTGAGTTCCAGTGAGTACAAAGCCAGAACTATCAAACGTTCCTTGTATGATAACCCTTTCATTCCTGGAATCTTCCTTGTGATCCTCCTCTGGACCCTCTCCAATGCCAGCACAACCTTTCTAAGATGAGGGGCCCAAAACCGTTCACAATACTGAAAATGAGGCCTCACCAGTGCCTTATAAAGCCCCAGCATCACATCCTTGCTCTTGTATTCTAGACCTCTTGAAATGAGGTCTAACATGGCATTTGCCTTCCTCACCATCGACTCAACCTGCAAGTTAATCTTCAGGGTGTTCTACACAAGGGCCACTGAGGTCAGGCTAATTGGTCTATAATTTCCTTTCTGCTGCATTCCTTCTTTCTTAAAGAGTTGTGATATGCACCAGCTGCTTATGCAACCATCCATCATCACCTGTACCCATGGCTTCACATGACCCTGATCGACGTGGCGGGGGGAGGGGGGGTCTAAGCAGGTGCTACACCTTGCCCAGGGGTGACCTGCAGCCTAGTGGAGGGAAGGAGCACTTTCGGTGGGGACGTGTCTTCACATCTCCACCCCTCCACCCAACTAGACATAGTAGTGTTTCTATATTTGCCACTTGAAACGGGATCACACTACATATGACTATAAACATTTGAATGATCACTCTGGCATCACCCGCTTTGCCAGTAATCACCAGTTTCTATAATTTCTTATAAAATTAAATATTTAATCTTACAAAAAAAATTATTGTTACAGTTGTTAGACATTACAATTGTTGGACAGCAGTCTTGAAAATGAAAATATTCTGATTTTTCAAAATAAGACGGTCTTTAACTGCAGTACATTTAATTATAATGGGCTTATGACAACTTCATACCTACACATAATTAGCGTACAATAGATAATTCTCATGTGGAAATGTGCTTAGATAATTGAAAGCTGGAAATAGGGCACCTGGATCCACTGATATGATGCACAAATCTTTTCCTACCTTTCTTCATCTACATTCATCAGCATTCCCTTTCTTTGCTTTCCCCCTTGAGTATATTTCCATTCCTCCTTCTACACACTTCAATTAACAAGTTGTACATTCTAATCACTGCCTGGCTGAAGATATTTCTCTTAAATTCTGTCCAGAACATATTAATAGCTAACAGCTCCATATCCCTTTTAATTATGAAATTACTTGCTTTTCCCCTTATACTGCCAAGACTTGTGTAATATTGCCTGTCCTACAGGTCTGGGGGTATTATGGGGGTATCCAGGGAGGAATGGCACCTCTGGTGAAGGGGCTTGCTGTGTCCACTCTGGGGCAGCTCACACACCTTTGGTCCTCACCGGGCACTCAGCTCTCCCCTGTGGCTCCAAGTCGCTGCTTACACGTGACAGTGGCCACACTCCAGTACACCACTTCGACGGGTGGGCTAAGCCAGGTGAGGATAGCTGGCAGCCTCACACCCCAGCGAGATGGGGGCACGCCTGACCCTGCAGGTGAAGTCAGCTCCAGCTGACTGGGCGGACGAGAGCTGCAGTGAGATCTAACGGCCAGGAAGGTGGTACTGCCACACTCTGGGGAGAGAAAAGGGTATGACAAGGCACAGGAGATGTCATGGTCCACTGCAACCAAGGAAGACCCTAGTTTGTGACTCTCGTCCGTACCACTGAACCTGGACTTCTGAGGTCGAGAGAGTTGAAATGTCCCAGTGCAATGGCACTTCCACTTTAAAAACTTTCCGCACGGATTTCCTGTTATCGCTGAATACGATGAACAACCACCATTGGTCTAGACTTTTAACCCTCTTGGGCATATAAACCAGCATCTGTTATGTTATACATGCGTTCATCTTTAGACAATGACACACGTTTCTATTGACTGATTATAACGTACTTGGAGTGTGTACTTTTCCAATTAAAATAAGGCTTGCTTGCAATTTTTTGCTTCTATTAAACAAACATTCAGCTTAAAGGAATAAAGAACAGTTTGTCTGCATCGTGTATCCTTCCTCCAAGTAACAGGATCAGCATCGTCAGTTATTACCATATAGAAACCACTAGGTGGCGAGAAATAGAATAAATGGAAGTGTTTAATTGAAAACCTACCACTAGGTGGCATCATCAACCATCAAGCAGACCGTTCTGAGCACATTACAAAAGTAGTCTACAAATTAGCCTTTTTTTTAACTTATTCCATTCTATTTCAAAAAACTGTACTTCCCCATGCCTGCTGCAGGTTAACAGTACAATGTCTCAGGACATACCTTAGGGGTAAACATGTAACGGATGCCATCAAAAGAACCCTTCAGAAGAAGGCCTCGAACCAGAAAGCAGACAAGTACAACGTAGGGAAATAGAGAGCTAAAGTACATCACCTGAAAAAAAAATGCATGAAGAGACATTAGTCCACAGCAGCACACAAAGACATGTGAAGACCAATGGCTTGATAAGTATAATGTAACTAAGTCTACTTGACTTTACTATATGGAGCAATACACATTAATCCTGCTGGGCTTTATTTTGTATAGTGGACATACGGCTGAACAGTAGAAAATAACCATCTTTGAAATGATGACTTCTGGCCCAGTACAACAGCCAGTGTATATCTGTGAATGGATACTGCAAAAATTCAGATCACACGGGCACGGGGTCATACGTAGAACACAGAACAGAAAACACTACATCACAGTGCTGGTCCTTTGGCCCATGATGTCATGCCAGCGTTTTAACCTACTCCAATCTAACCCTTCCCTCCCACATAGCTGTCCATCTTTCATCTATGTGCCTACCCAAGAATCTCTTAGATCTCTCTGTTATCTGTGTCTATCCCCAATCCCAGCACTACCACTCTACACAAAAAATCTGCCTCTGACATACCCCTATGCTTTCCTCCAATCACCTTATGTCCCTCATGCTAGCTATTACTGCCCTGAGGAAATGGAGCTGGCTCTCTGCTCTAGCCATGCTGGTCTTATACACCTCTATCAATTCAACTCTCATCCTCCTTTGCTCCAAAGAAAATAGCCTTAGTTTGCACAACCTTTCTGCATGAGGCATGCTCTCTAATCAACACAGCATTCTGGTAGATCTCCTCTGCACCCTCTCTAAACCTTCCACATCTTTCTTATAATGGGGCAACCAGAACTGAACATGATGTTCCAAGTGTGGACTAACTAGAATTTTATAGAGCTGCAACATAGTCTCACAGCTCCTGAATTCAATTCCCCTGTTTAATGAATGCTAAAACACCAGACGCTTCCTTAACCACTCAATCAATGTACACAGCAACATTGAGGAATCTATGGACATAGACCCTAATATTTCTCTGTCCGCCATAATGCTGGTAATCCTGCAATTAACCTGATCGACCTTCCAAAGTTAATCAATTCACTGTTCGCCTGTTTGAAGTCTATCTGTCACTTCTCAGCCCTGCTCTGCACCAATGTCCCATTGTAACCTTCTACACTACATACATCACCAATCATCATGTCATCTGCAAACTTACTGACCCAACCTTCCACTTCATCATCTGTCATTTATAAAAATCACAAAGGGCAAGAGTTCTAGAACAAATCCCTGTGGAACACCACTAGTCACAGACCTTTACACAGAATATACTCCATCCACTATAATTCTTTAAAAGTAAAAACCTACACATACTGGAAACCTGAATCAAGACAGAAAATGCCTGAGAAACTCAGAAGGAAGACAGCATCTGTGGAGAAAGTCATGCTTCAAGTCTATAACTCTTAATTAGTAAAGTTAGGAGAGACATGTCTTGACTGTAAACAGAAAGTAATGAGAACAGATCACAAATACTTGATCTCATCATCCAAGCCCAAATATTGCTTTTGAACTCTTTTGAAAAAAAAGGGCAAATAACCATAAATAGCTCCTTGGACACAGAACAGTTGAACTAGTTCATCATACTTCAGTAATCTTACTAAATGGAAAAATTTGGATTGTTGACATGGCATCAGCTCACTGACTATTGAGTGCACGATGGGCCTGTCAGAAAACATATTAAAAGGGAGCTATGTTCTTTTTCCAAGATACACTGATCTATTGAATAGGTTCAGTGGAGCTGGATTAATATTATAGGTGTTACACTCTGATTTCAATCCCAAACTAAAATAGGGTGCACTTTAAGTAGCAACAGGAGCAATCGCACTATTTAAATGTGCCACCACAAGTACCAGTCTGGAGATGTATTGGAAATCGTTTGATGTTCAGACTAGCGATTTTATCAATATCATCAAAACTGAAGCCATTGATGCCACTGGACTATTGCATGGCCTTTATAAGACTTCCCATTCTCTGATGCCATCAAGGATGATCACCCAGAAATGTATTATCAGTGTCAGAAGTGTAATATGGTAGAAGGGAAATGTATAATCCTCCTTAAGTTTGATTCCATTACCATCAGTGTAAATAAGGCACATTCTCCTTCACTAAGTACCTTGGGACAGCAAGGATCAATGTTCAATGTTCAAAGTAAATTTATTATCAAAATACATACATGTCACCATATACAACCCTGAGATTCAGTTTCTTGTGGGCATACTCAGTAAATCCAATAACCATAATGGGAGGCTACAACCAACAACATGGACAAACAGCCGAAGCGCAAAAGACAACAAATTGTGCAAATATAAAAGAAAGAACTACAACAATAATAAATAAATAAGCAATATCAAAAACATAAGATGAAGAGTCCATGGGTTGTGGGAACAGTTGAGTGAGGAGGCATAGCAGTTAGTGCAATGCTGTTACAGCGCTGGCAACCTGGGTACAATTCCACCGCTGTCAGTAAGGAGTCGGTACAATCTTCCCTCCCCATGACCAGCTGGGTTTTCTCCAAGTGTTCTGGTTTCCTTCCACATCCTGTAGGGGTACAGTTAAGATTAATAAGTTGTGGTCATGCAATGATGGTGACGGAAGAATGGCCACATGCCCCCAGCACACCCTCAGACTTGGACTGTGTTGGCCAACAACCCTTTTTACTGTATGTTCCAATGTACATGTGATAATCCTGCCACACCACTGCCTGTGGCATACACATCTGGAAACATAGAACAATCAACATTATGTGCCGCGGTTTGCCATTGCCTCCTTCTGGGCAATGGGTGACCCCATTCATTATCAAATACTCTTCAGAGATTGTCTGTCTGATGTCAATGGTCACATAACCAAGACATGTGATATGCACCAGCTGCTCATACGACCATCCATCACCTGCCCCCATGGCTCCCCTTGACTCAGATCAGGGGGCTAAGCAGGTGCTACATCTCGCCCAAGAGAGACTTGCAGGCTGGTGGAGGGAAGGAGTGCCTTACACCTCCTGTGGTAGAAGATGTAACTTCACCTCACCACCCTAACAAACAATGGCTTATTTAAATACTGCAGTAAAGAATATGAAACTAGCCTACAACTGAATGAAGATTGCTTTAGATTGGTTAAGGTTCTTTCTGCTGCAAGAGATTCGTTTTCTGTACACGTGGGTTTTGCGGACCTGGGCGACTTCTTCAAGTTCATCCATGGAACAGTTCAATTTCTTCTCTTTTAATGTATTGATTTCCCCTTCTCGAGGTGGGTGAGGTCCTGTCTGAATCCGTGATTTACAGCGGCAAACTGCGGTTCCTCACAGCTGTGGTCACCCGCTCTAGTACCTCGCCAAATGGCCTGGCGTTTTTGACATCTCCCGGCGTGCCCTGGAAGATGTGTGCCTTTGGGGTGTGGCCCTGTTGACGACCCAATTCCTCACCAGTGTCATTAAATGAAGCATCGCAAGAGATTGCTACACCGTGACAGCCATGTACACAGCTGTCAAAATAAGCGATACTACAATTTGTAACATAGAAACAGTGAACAGTTGGTCTTCCTCTTGTCACTTGCAGGAGTGCTATCTCTTTCTCTCTCGCTGGTGAGGTAGAGAGAGAGACTATCTGAGGTGTGGAAGTGTTGTAATGGGCTGTAGTTTTTGATGGACTCTGGATCATGGTCTCTGGCGGGGACTTTGCCATTGCTGCATGGTGGGTGGTGGTGGGGGGGGGCTTTTACTAGAGCGAGTGTTGGGTGGGGAAAAGGGAGGGTTGATGCTTTTGCTGCTGCTTGGGTGTGGGAGGGGCTTTGGGTTCTGGTGTCAATCATTCTGTGGAGTTTTTTTCTGTTTCATGGTTGTCTGTGAAGAGTAAGAATTTCAGGTTGTACATTGTATACATATTCTGATATTAAATTGAATCAATGAATCATTGAACATGGTTTTAACTACAATGCTGTGGTTCAATTTGACAATGTTGGCATTGAAGACAGCGACTGCAGAAAGCTTGACATCATGATCTAGCCAGTCTGTGTGTAGCAATCTGCAACAGTGTGATGTTGGCAAGTCCCCTCCCTAAAATGCCAAACGGTACGATTTGCTTAACAAAAACGTATGGGTGCAACATTTGGCAAACAGGGGCATCTAAACAAAAGGTGATAGGCAGCAGAATTTTGCAACTATTGATGCATAACAAATGTGGATGTTGAGGGATGTCAAAAAAGAAACACACCTGTATATTCAGTTAATATCACGAGTCACTGTTGCAGTCATTCTGCAGTAAGTATCATTCCACCTGTTACAATGTGAACAAAGTGACTGGACAGACACCGAAGATAGTGGATACACAGGTTTATTCAGCACAACCAGCAGCAATTCCAGACACTCTTGGTTGAAGAGGCCTCCTGAACCAATATTACATGACAGCTTTACGTGCTAAAAATCAAAGGCAACAGGAGGATAATTCTATAGTTACAATGTATCTACAATGCTTCCTTTGAATTACCTGTAGTTTCCTCACACCTCCTTCTTTGCACCCACACTCCAGACACCTAAAATGAATGTTAATCCCTCTCTGACTCTTGGCCACATTCATGCATCTGAAGGCATCTGAGGTCTAATTGTTCAGGGCTGTGTTTTAAATTCAATCTGCAATCCACATTCAAATCTGAAGATTAGCTGTTAGTGAAATTAATGTTTGCTCTATACCCCAACTCCAGAACTCACCCTACCACCACCTACTAGTCATGGGATTTGACTGCGCTTTTAAATAACCTTTCAGCCAAAAGTTATTGAAAGCAGAAACCAAAGTTCATGAGCAGAGAAACATGCGAGAGGAAATATCAGAAATTATAAGAGTCCTGGTGAAGGGTCTTGGCCTGAAACATTGACCATATATTCCCCTCCATAGACGCTGCTTGACATGCTGAGTTTTTCCAGCACTTTCTTTGTTTTGCTCAAGATTTCCAGCATCAGCAGAATCGCTTGTGTTTATCACTGGAGATATTGGACAAAACTATAAAGACATGCAATGCTGTAGTGTTTATTTAAAATGCTGGGCCAGGTTGGAAAGGCAGGGCATCAGAACACAATGTTGGGAAATGTATGAAAATACATTTTGGTAAAACATCAGAGATGCAAAAGGATTTAGGAGTCCTCGTGCAAGACTCGCAGAAGGTTAATCTACAGGTTGAGTTTGCGGTAAAGAAGGCAAATGCAATGTTGGCATTTATTTCAAGGAGAATAGAATAAAAAAGCAAGGAGATAATGCTGAGCCTTTATAAGTCACTAGTCAGGTCACACTTGGAGTATTGTCAACAGTTTTGAGCCCCGTATCTCAGAAAGGATGTGGTGTCATTGGAGAGAGTCCAGAGGAGGTTCACAAGGATGATTCCGGGAATTAAGGGGTTAACATATTAGGAGCGTTTGACAGCTTTGGGCCTGTACTCACTAGAATTTAGTACATGAAAATCTCATTGAAACCTACCGAACGTTGAAAGGACCCGCTAGGGTGCATGTGGAGAGAATGTTTCTTACTGTCGGGGTATCACGAACTAAAGCGCACTACCTCAAAATTAAGGGGCACCCTTTTAGAACAGAGGTAAGGAGGAATGCTCTGCCACAGACTGTGGAAGCCAAGTCTGTGCATATATTTAAGGCAGAAGTTGACTGTTTCCTGACCAGTTAGGGCATCCATCAAAGGGTATGGTGAGAAGGCAGATGTATGGGGTTCGGCAAGATCCGTATCGAGCACGATGGGATGGCAGAGCACACTCAATGGGCCGAATGGCCTAATTCTGCTTGTATGTCTTATGGTCTCATGGAACCAGAAGCAAAGGTTAAGCCGGTTCTGCTCTCTGACGTTTGCTCAGCTCTACACTGAACTGAAGCTGTGGCCTGCTCCAGTTGAAGTGGCTCCATGTCAGTGCTCTCACTTTCGTTCTGAACGCTATTTGCTTGCTTTTAATGTTTGCACGATTTATTTATTTTCCCTTTGTATACTGGGTGTTTGCCGGCCTTTTTCAGGTTGTTTTGTGGCTGCCTGTAAGGAGGCGAATCTTAATGTACAGGTTTTCCCTGCTATCCAAAGATAGAGCGTTCCTATGAAACCGTCTGTAAGCTGAAATGTTGTAAAGTGAAGAAGCAATTACCATTTATTTATTTGGGAAAAATTTTTGAGCGTTCCCAGACCCAAAAAATAACCTACCAAATCATACCAAATAACACATAAAACCTAAAATAACATGAACATATAGTAAAAGCAGGAAAGATATAATAAATTTACACCCTATATAAAGTAGAAATATTGTATGTACGGTGTAGTTTCACTTAGCAAAATCGGGAAGACAGCGAGCCAAAATCAATTTCGAGAAAAAAAATCTGCATGTACACGCATACGCACACAACTGCCCACACAAGGCTTCACAGTCATGGTAGTCTTTCTTGGGGTAAGCACATGTATAAAGCGGGCGTCTTTTTTTCGTAAAAGCGAAAATCCTCTTTGGTTAGCAAAAACTGATACTAATGTAGGTCTTGTGTAACAGCGAGCTGTTGTAAAGCGAACGTTTGAAAAACTGGGGCCACCTGTATACATAATGTTATATAATGTATACATACTTCAATAATAAATGTACTTTGAACTTTAAAATTCCATGTTGTTTGTCTTGTTCTGTGAAGATTATGGGCATGCTAGGTTGGCATGTGTGGAATGTGTGGTAACACCTGCCCCCAGCACATCCTTAGGTTCCATTCACTGTTAATGCATACAATGCATTTTACCCTATACTTCAATGTACACAGCCCCAAGAAGACTACAACCTTGTTGTTGGGTTTGGAGGTTCACGTGCCTCAATGACCTGGAGAGCTATGCTGGCTGGAGTCAGGGCTTTATGATTTGGCTTTTGGTAGGGTCCACTACGTCAAACAGGTCAAAGGGTAGAGGGCAGACTGAGAGTGGTCCACTGGTCCTCCAGGTTTAGGGGTTCAGCTCAGGGCTGACAACCCTGACTGCTCAAACAAGACTATTGCAGAAACAGCAACAAAGAATCCTTCTTTATCAGAGTGTGACGGTATTCCTGAGCTTCCACTCGGGACTTGCATGACTGACAGGAGTGAAAACCGAGAGGAAGTTACTGACATGATGAAGTGTGACGAAGGCCCGTCACTGATTACGGACGGCACACGGCCCATTCAGTAAAACACTCAAAGGGTCATCCACACACTTTATTCCCCTGTCATTGTGGTGAGTGCACACATCACAATAATTCAACAGTCACAATTTTACACTCGTCCCCAGCAGTAATAGGTAGGAAAAAAAAACACACTATGTCACAGCTTAATTATCTCAGGTCAATTTATTCATATTCATCTTTCCAATAAGTGTTTTGCCGAAGTGTCCTGATAATCTGACGTTTCTCGTCTAGACAGTCACAGGATCTGAAACACAGCTGCTGCAGAGAGCAGTCTGATCCAGAGGCAACAGCAACCTGCACAGGGGTGCCGATGGTGATCTGGGTCAAGGGTTATCTTACCTAATTACTCATCTTGTGGTAAAGCTTTGGGGTTTATTTAAGTTATTTACCCGGGAAATGGTGACTCCTGTAATGAGGTATATGTGTTTATTGTGAGAACTGGTAGTAGTTTCAGATCGTGTGAAATGGAAGACAAATAGAGTTATTTAGCTTTTGGTTGGTCTAGGGGGAGGGGCTTAGCAGTTATAAGCCTCGGGTTACCAAGGGTTTGGTTTTTTTTTCTGTTTAGTCTATTTAGACAGGTGACAATTGCAAGCTGTATATATATATATTGTATTTTTTTTCATTCTTTTTCTCGTTTTGATGTGGACGTCCAGGTTTTTGTTTTCCCACTATTCTTGTAAATAAAAGCACCTCAATCTATTTTTGTGACTCAAGCCATCTGGTCATTGTTCTCAGGCAGTTGATCCACGGTTACTTGTGACATGAAGGAAGCCCTGAACACTGCCAAAGATGGAGGACCTTTACTGCTGCCCCAAACACCAGCAGCGTAATGGGCAAACAAAGTCAATGTACATGTGATAAATAAATGATTATGAATCCTAACATGTATATGGAATGGAATTGGTCAACTGCTGTGCAAGGTTTGGGAGTAGGTGGAGCCAAGGCAGGGGATAGAACACATCATTACACAAAATTATTGTCTTTAGAAATTATTAATCAAGAAGTGCCCACTTAATTATCCAACTCCTCTGCGTAGATGAACAGCTCATGCTGAAGGATTAAGTGAGCATCATTTGTGTGGCTCATGTGCACTGGCCAGATGGCACATCATTAAAATTCTGATTTCTGAGCAGCCAGTGATCACACAAGGATGCTTCAGAGCAAACCTCATTTACATCTCGCCTGCTTCACTGTAGGTGCTTTCACAGATGGATGGCCGAGGAACTTTCTTGCTACTAATGGCAACAAATGGAAACAATCAGGATTTGTGTTTCTAGGGGTAAAATGCTGGCAGTATTAGAACCTAACTCCCAAGAGCAAAACAAAATGGGAGCTCCAATGTGAATAAATAGTCAGCCTTTGCCAAAAATTTATGACTGAAATTAATATATAGGTCTAAAATCTGTTAATATGCATTTTTGTTTTAAAAAAATCATCATTTTTAACAAATACTATTTAAACAAATTAGGGGGAACACGAGGGTAAACTTCTTCACTCAAAGGGTTGTGAGAGTTTCAAACAAATTGCCAAATGGTGGATGCCAGCTTGATTTCAATGTTTAAGAGAAGTTTGGATAGGTACATGGATGGTAGGGGAATGGAAGGCAGGTCAATAGGAGTAGGTAGTTTAAATGTTTCTGCACAGACTAGATGGGCTGAAGGGCCTGTTTCTGTGCTGTACTTTTCTATGACTCGCTGTAAGCAGTTTAATGATCTTTCCTCTAAAGTGACAGGCAAAGAACCAATGTGTTCTTTATTAATAATGGGAAATGAGACTTTGAAACTGTAGATTTTAAAGACAATTAATACAAATATTATTTTTACCTAAAAGGCAGCTTTCTCAAGGTAGCAAATTGCCTGACAATGTCACTGCAAAAGATCCAGATAATGATCATCTACATTTTTGTTAAATCTATCATTACCAATCTCAGAAATGTCTGCTGAGCTCTCGATTTGTTTCTTTATTCTTCCTGGTAATATACCTCTAGGAATTATGCTAGAAAATCCTTGCTCAGACCACATACTTATTCTGATATATCTCATGCCGTGAATATTCAGGTTATCACCTATGTGATGACTGTTACATTTCTCAGCCAGGTTGTCTCTTCCTATGAGGAAACTGTCTGCTGGTAGTCATTCATCGAGTTGTACAAGATTACCCTTCCTAATTTCACATTTTCTAGCCAAGCTCGTTTGTGGGGAAAAGTATACTGGAAGCATTAGTTGTTCTTCCACATCCTTGTGCCTCAGCCAAATAGGAAATGAAATATCAATCATCAAACCAGACTCCTCTCCACTGATTCTGTCTACACTTCTTGCTGCCTCAGAAAAATAACCAGCATCATCAAGAATCCCTCTCACTTAAGACATTCTCTCTTTTTGCCCCTTCCATCAGGCAGAAGAGATGTTCAGTCAGTTCGAAAACATGCACCACTAGGCTTAAGGACTGTTTCCGTCCTGTTATAAGGCCCTTGAATGGACCTTTTGTATATTAAAGATGAGCACTTAATCTCAATGTCTACCTCAGCATGGCCCTTGCAATTTATTGTCTACCAGCACAACAATCTCTCTGTAACTGTAACACTATATTCTGGACTCTCTTATTGCCTTTCACTTGTAATACCTGAATGCACCTACATTTTGAAATGATTTGTATGGATGGCACACAGATCTAAGATTTTTCACTGTACCTTGGCATATGTGGCAATGATAAGCCATTTCAATCCAATTCACCTAAAATCTCAACTTCAATTGTCCTTCTCCCCACCTCCCCCTTCCTCCATCTCCCCCCCCCCCCAATTTTTACCAATGTCTATAGAAAGCATTCTCTCTTGATGTACAGAAGTGACTTGGTACAGCAACTGTTCTGCGTGTGACCTCAAAAACACTGCAGATTTGTGGGCTGCACGTCACAGGAAGGAACCTCCTTCTGTGTACTTCTTTCTGCCTCAGTAAAGCAGCCAGCATAATGGGAGATCCCACCCTTCCCGGACGTTCTCTCTCTTCCTTTCTCCCACTGGGCAGAAGATATTTCTCCAAGTACCCGGAGAAGGTTCCTCTGGGTGCTCTTGTTTCCTCCCACAATCCAGGACAGACTGGTTGGAAGATTGTAAACTGTCCTCTGTTTAGGCTAGGGGTAAATCAGGGATTGCTGGGTGGCTTGCTCAAAGGGCTAGAACAGCCTATTCCACACTGTATCTCAATAAGTAAATAAATATATAAGATACAGAAGCCGAAAGGCATGGATTACCAGGCTCAAGGGTGGTGTTGTTGAGCCTGGTGGTACACGCCTACAGGTTTTATATCCCCCAGTTTTCAGTCTCGTGAATGAAGCTCTTGCATGGTAAGATGAGCTCTTGGCCTCACAATCTACCTCACTACGATCTTCCACTTTTATCATTGACCTGCACTGCAATTTTTTGGTAGCTTTTATACTTTTTCCTATATTGTTATTGTTTCATCTTATTCTAGCTCAATGCACTGTGTAATGATTTGATCTGTAAAAAACAGAATGCAAGACAAGCTTTTCACTATCTTGGTATATGTGACAATAATAAACTAAACCATTATCAATCTCTTTATGATGTCCAGAACTTCAAGTACAGTTCTTTTCTCTACTGAGCTGACTGAACCTGACTGAACCAACCTAAACGTCAGGCAGAGAAACCTGAGATTTCTCTACCTGACTGAACCAACTGAGGGTAGCAGGCGGGCCTCAGATCACATTGAGTGCCTGTCCTAGTGTGCAAAGTCAGCTCAGGCAGACGGGGCAGATGAGATCAGTAGAAAGATCTAACAGTCAGGGGGTGAAGAGTGAAGGGTGTGACAAGGCACAGAATAAGTCGTGGCCATTCACCGCCACCTCAGCTGTGTTGGCATCATTGGATATGGACCCAGTGCAAAAGCTTTTCCTCTTCAGAAACTCTGCCGCAGTGGTTTCAAACAGTCAGCATTAGATATGACAGACAACCAATTACCATCTCTAATGTTCAAAATTTAGATACACCAGTATCAACAGACTAAATAAATGCTGGTGGAAAAGACTTTTATGTATGTGCTACTTCAAGCAGTCTTGTGCAAAAGTAATATACAGTAATTTTCTAGGGTGCCTAAATCTTTTATACAGTACTGTAGTAATTTTATGTTCTGCACTGTACTGCTGCCACAAAAAAAAAACAAATTTCATGAGAGATAATGTGAGTGATGACAAACCTGATGGGAAGGGGGCAGGGAGAGGGGAATCATGGTTGGGAAAAGGGGAAAGGAGAGGGGAGGGAGCGGGAAGCACCAGAGACATTCTGTAATGGTCAATAAACCAATTGCTTGCAATCAAATGACCTTGCCTCGTTTCTCAGGGCTGGGTGTGTCTGCACCTGTGCCACCCCCATACCCTGGCACTCCTCTGCCACCTGTTCAATACCCCTCCCATGGCACTCCACCTTCGCTATTTCCAACATTCTTTGCTCCACTTGCTCTCTGCTCCACACTGACAAATACAGAACTGTGCAAAAGTCTTATGCAACTTACCTATATAGTATATATGTGCCTAAGACCTTTGCACTGTACTGTAGTTCAAAGCAAGCTTCTTCATGTAACATACATGTAATATATCCACAAGGGGATTTTGACTCCAATGTTAAAGCCTCTCCCTGATTTAGTTTCCCAAATGTGGCATGATTAGTAGAGACATTGAGGACTTAACTTTCATTCTCTTATTTGGCAGGACACAAGCCCAAACTTCTACAAAACATTTCAAATTTTCACCCCATACTTACCATCCTGGCAGCAGAAGTAAAAACAATGCCCATTGCCGTTAAGGGGAAGAGATAGATCCCATTGAGGGAGTAAGAGAGAGAGCTAAGGATATGACAGTTGACATTGTTGTGGAAGGAAGGACAACTTCTCTGCTTGTCCCTTAATTCTTGCAGGACAACCAATTACCTTTGGTTGTCATGGTGACACTTGGGCATCAATGTGAAAATAGCCAACTGTTTATAGGCTGCCTCCAACTTATAAAAGCAAGAAATCTGGCAAGGCAAAGAGCAAGAATTTAATGGCAAAATCTAAAATATGTGACAGTCAAACTGAGCAGAAAATGTCAACCATGGCAATTTTATTAGCGGCAGGTATCTTGAAGCCCTTAAGGCTCTGCATTCTAATGATACCAAAACATCACGAATTTGAATTTCTTCCAGATTTTCCCTGCTGGAATTAATGATCGCTTGAGGTCATCCTATGATGAAATTCTCCTGACTTGTACTCTCAATGGTCTGTGGATAGTTTAGGTGACTAACATTGCAATGCCATTTGATCTAAGAATGGCGCTAAGCTGGACTCACTTGAATGTTTTAATTACTCCAGCCTGATTCTATGTAGAAGTTACAGCTGTAAATTGGAGGTCGTGGAGCCTGAAACTATCTCGCCCTTATTCTGATCCCTTCACATACTTAGGGACCAAAATGGGGGCAGGATAGATACAACTGGCATCAGGAGGCACCAGTGTGCTCTAACGTAAGTGGGCCAGGGAAGGGAGTAACATCTGTGGAAAATGGTTAGAGAAAGAACCATTCAAGTTGAGAGAACTCTCCTATGGAGGAATGCGTCTAAAGAGATTTTTATGACCATAAGAGATAGGAGCAGGATTAGGCCACTCAGCCTATTGAGTCTGGTCCACCATTTCACCTTGGCTGATCCACTTTCCCTCTCAAGCCTCTTGTGGTCTTATTGAAGAACTGGTTGATGCAGAGACCTTCAAGACTATAAGACTATGAGAGATAGGAGCAGAATTAGGCCATTCAGCCCATTGAGTCTGGTCTACCATTTTCAGTAGGGCTGATCCACTTTCCCTCTCAACCTTCTTATGGTTGTATGGAGAGAAAGGTCTATGCAGAGTGGAATTATATCTCGACTCAACGAGTCAAAGCTGCAGCCAGGTTTAAAATATCTCTTTCAGGCACTGTTTTGTTAGAGTCTGAAACAATAAGTTAGTGGTAAAATCTGCATGTAAAATTTATCCTTATTCAAACTCTAACAGATATGTGAACTGCCAAGCAGGTGATGGCAAAGAAATGAGATACAACACAAGCTCAAAAATTACGTTGCTCAAAAAGCTCCATATGATCTTGTTCATACTCAAATCAAGAATACACCATCAACTCATCAGAGCAACGAGGAAAAGTGTTTGAACAGCAAAGTTTTGTTTGCTTGGAAAATAGTGAACTAGCTCAGCAGCTTCACTTAGTTTGTTCGATCTGAGAGTACTTCAGCTGAAAATTAAAATGCAAACTTCATATATATATTGTGTAGACATTGCTTTTCACTCAGGGATACCCAGAAAACTGTGGATATTTCCTTTTGCCGACTGAAGTGTCCATTAATTGCCAATCGAAGCATCAAGGAAGATTGAAACATCGAGGCAGAAGGTGAGGGAGGGCTCTGCGCCAACTGCCTGCCTTCTGATCACTGATGGGTTCCCTCTGCTGCCAGAGAGGGAGGCTGCATGCCCTGCGGTCTCTCTCTCTTTTGATGGTGTTGGAGGATGTTACCAAGGTTCTGAATTATGGATTGGACTATGGACTAGGGACTTCTTCAATCTTATGGTTTTTATATTCTGTGCTTCACCCGTTCTTTCTCTTTGTTTTTTTTTGTGCGGGGTGAGGGGGATTTGGGCATCGATGTTCTTGTTGCGTTTTGTTTGGTGGAGGGAGGGGGTTTGGGAGTTGATGTTCTTGTTACGTTTTGTGCAGTGGGAGGAGGGGGTTTAAGGGTTGATGATTGTGTTACCATTCTATTGTGTGTGGGAGGGTGAGTTTGATGTTTATCTTTGAATGATTTCCATGCTTTTCTTTGTTTCCTGGCTATCTGGAGAATATGAATCTCAGAGTTGCATTCATACTTTGTTAATAAATTAGCCTTTGAACCTTTTCTTGCTTCAAATTTTGACAAATCCTTTTCTCCTACTTTTGCTGCTCAGCCCTTTGATTTCCTCCAGTAGATTGTTTGTTGCGTGATTTACATTCAATTTTGCTAAATGCATGGTATGGAATTACAATGGACAACAGAGATTAGGTTCCTGAATACTTCTGGATGTATCTTATCGATTTTGAGCTGCTGATCATGAAAAACAATATGAAATTTCCCTATTGTGCACTATTTTTTAAAAAGATCTCCTATATTTGTTATTTTAACTCATAATTCAAGTCAGAATAATTGATACCAAGATTAAGAAAGGCATCTTTGTTGGTCCACAAATCAAACAGGATATCAATGACAGCCAATTCAATGAAGTTCTAGTGGAAGCAGAGAAAATTGCATGGAAGGCATTCAAGGATGCTGTTGCAAATTTTCTTAGCAAATACAGAGCACCAAACTATGTGTAGCTGGTTGGCAACATGCCTCAAGCATACAAAAGCATCAAGTGCAATATGTCAGAAAAGATTCAATTTTTGCATTACCATTTAGACTTCTTTTCTGCAAAGCTTAGCCCTGTCAGTGATGAGCATTGTGAAAGGTTTCACCGGGACATTGTGGTCATAGAGAAACGGAACCAGGGCAACTGGAATCTTAAGCAAAACTTATCACCAAAACATTTTTAGCTTAGTTGAACGATTGCAAACCGTCAGCACTGTTTTGCAATTAAACACATTGTATTCAATAAAAGCTTATTTTTTGTTTCTCTAAATTCCTACAATGATACAATTAGTCTGCAAGTATATTGCAGTTCAGGTTCTAGTGGTCTATCATAAACAAAAAGAAATTCTGAGCAAGCAGCACTTTTGAAAAATTGTGTTGTCCAGTGCAACGTGTCCTGCCTCTGAAATTCATTATGAAATGAATTTCAGAGAAATATCAGAAGACATCTATGTTACTTCATGATGTATTTATTGATAAAGATAGTGGATAAACAAGTCTGGTATATAATTTAAGAAAAAGTGATAAGAAACAGAGACACTTAAGCAGGCTGGCAATCAGTTTTGAATACACTTAAATTTATTGTTGAAAGCTTACGTTGCTACCTTTCAAGGGCTGCATTCATGCAATTTCCAGACTAAATAATGTATTTAACAGCCAGAACAAAGAGCACAATGAATGTAACCTTTGATTTGACATTGGTTGAATGAGCCCTCACTCCACATAAACTGTTCAAACTCTTCCCTGCTGCTTGATAACAAATACACATTATTATTCATATTTAAAAATGTGTTTAGAAAATAAATATGCTGGCTAACTGTAAAAGAGCCAAAATTAAAGATAATGACCTTACTAAAGATATTAATGACAGGTAATGTTAGCAGAACCACCAACCTTTCCAGAAGACTGAATGCCTTTGATCATGGCAAGACACACCATAAACCAGGCGATGAATAGGCAAATACTCATCTTCCAGTTCAGACCCCCACTCTCAGAAATGGAGTTCGATATGTCCAGTGCTTCTCTGTACCAAAAGAAGGTTGTGGCGGAACTCTTTTCACATTCAGGAACGACAACTGAGACAAACAGAGGGACATCACATTATTTCCATCACTGAGTTGCAATATGTGGAGTCATATGCAAAGGATGAATCAAAAAGATTGCAAATGCGGACACTCTGAAAATAAAGAAGAAAATTCTAGAAGAAATCAGGAGGCCAGGTTGCATCTGTGGTAAGCAAAATAACCATCATTTCAGGTGAGAGGCTATTCGTCAGATCTAAAAAGGAGTCAAAACATGTTTACAAAGCTGCAGGAAGGGTGAGAAAGTATTTGTCTCTCATGTAAAACTTGAGTAACTATGGGGATAATCTGTAAACAAGGTGATCTGCTCAGTGTGTGAGGGGGAATAGTTTGAGTTGAGAACATTACGGGAGGCCACAGACAACTCAGAGTGGGATGAGGAATTAATATGGCAGACAATGGAAGTTCTGGTTCACCTAGTAGACTCAACAAGGATGTCCTAACTCAATCTGCATTGGTTTCTCCGATGTAGAAGAGTCCACGTTGTGAGCAGCAAATGCAGCCCACTAAATTAATTTACTTTGCTTACTGAGCTAGAGCACGAAATAGGCCCTTCCAGACCTTGGAGACATGCCACCCAGAAATCTCCTGATCTAATCACAGAACAATTTTACAATAACCAATTAACTTACCAACCAGTACACCTTTAGACTGGGGGAGGAAACCCACAAAGTCACAGGGAGAACATACAAACTCCTTTTAGACAGCAGCAGGAATTGAACCCAGGTCACTGGTAATGTAAAGTATTAAGCTAACCACTACACAACCATGCCACCTAGGGGCACTGGTAAATGTGTAAGCGGATCTCCTGCTTTGCCTGGAAACACTGCTTGGCCCCTGGACGCTGGAGGGAAAGAGGTAGAAGGTCAAGTGTCCTGTTCCTAATCTGATCTATCAGTCTGTGACCTCCTCTACCATCATTGTGAGAGCCAATATAAGCTTGAGGAACACCACCTAATCTTCCACCTGGATACAATGCAGCCTTCTGGAATCAATATTAAATTCTGCAACAACAAACCATCTGCTGGAAGGACTCAGTGGATGAAGCAGTATCATTGGGAGGAAAGGAAGTGTCAACATTCTGGGTCAAAACCAACCTGGTGCTGGGTATTGACTTGAAATGTCTATAGTTCCTTTCCTCCCACAGATACAGCTTCACACACAGAATTCTTCCAGCAGATCATTTGTTGCTCCAGATTCCAACATTTACAGTTCTGTGTGTCTCCTGTGAATTCTACAACTTCTGATAACTTTAATTCTTGGTGTACATCAGTCTTGTATTTGCAGATTTAGCCCAGCGTGTTTCACGTTTCCTTCCTTTGCTTCTCTCTGGAGTGTCCAGTCTGACCTGCTGAGGCAGTCTTCTTACTCTGTACCTTGCAACTCCCCTATTCTTTTGTCTACGTTCTTCCCCTCTAACTCTTGCCATTCACTCATTGACGAGATAACCTTATGCCCCTGGTCAACCTGGTTTTAGTCTATCAGAGAGATCCCTCTGCCAATCTTCCTGCAGCTTTACAAACTTCTGATATTTGATTTTCAGCTCTGGTGAAGGGCCTCTGATCTGAAACATTGACTCTGCTTCCCTTCCCACAGATTCAGCCTGATCTGCTGAGTAATTCCAGCATTTTTGAATTTTATTTTACATATGCACAACATAGCTGTATACTCACAGGTCTGGGTCCCATTTTTTTCCAAGGGACACTGATCCCAGGGCAATGGGTGCTGAAAGGACTTGGAGAAATAAAATAAGCTCCAACCAATAATAACATTGTAGTAAAGAGCTACAAAGAAGCACACCTAAAATAAACAAAAGATACATTTTACATTGCTTTTCTTGGATTAAATATATGATGCTATACTACAGGTTTCATAGACAGACAGATAGATATTTTATTGATTTTACAAGTGCACAGATATAAATATTACATAGAAGAAAACTAGAAGGAATATAAAATAAGTTGCCTCAAACAGTCTAACAGGAGGGGGGGGGGGATGTCATCACTTCCCCAACTACAAGTTGACTCACTATAGAGCCTAATGACTGCGGGTAAGTGTGACCTCATATAACGCACAGTTGTCTTAGTCTATTACTGAAAGTGCTCCTCTGTTCAGCCAAGGTGGCATGCAGAGGATGAGAAATAATAAAAATTTTAACCTGCAAATTATGTTACCACCTTGGTAGGGTCAACCATACCAAACAGGTCAAAGGGTAGAAGCCAGACTAAGAGTGGTCTACTGATCCTCCAGGTTTGGGGGTTCAGCTCAGGGCTAACACCTCTGAATGGTAAAACAGCATTGTTACAGAAACAGCAGTGTAGAATCCTTCTACATCTGAGTGTGACGGTATTCTTGAGTCTGCACCCGGTACTTGCATGACTGACAGTAGTAAAAACTGAGAGGAAGCTACTGACATGATGACGGAAGTCCTGAACATCACCAGAAATGGAGGACTGTTGTTGCTGCACTAACTGCCAGCAGCATAATGGGCAGCAGAGTGAGAATAGTTTGCAAACGTGTAATGCATTCACGCCATATTTCCTTTGCTGAGGACTTAGTGCTTGTTAATTTGAAGTTCAGAAGTTAAGCTTATGACTAAATATTCTATAGTTTGCCAGTATCCTACAGCAGTTTTTTTACCTGTGTAGTTTGTCATTAAGACTTCACCATAAATCATAGGGAGATTATCAACTATCTTGATGCAAAAGCATTAAAAAAAACTACATTGTTTAATTAATCATTCGTTATTAAAGGAGAAAATCTATTTTAAATGGGAGTGATCTTTTATTACATAGGAGAAAATAATATTGTGTTTTTATTAAAACTGCATCAATTTAAAATGCAACAATCTAATCAAGCACAGAATTCAAGTTCTCTACAACTCATGTTCTAAATATTATTTCTGACTTATTTATCTATTAAACAATGTAATCCTTTTTTTTGTATTTGCACAATTTTTTGACTTGTGCACTTATGTTGTGTTTGTGTCATTTTTTATTGACTCTATTGTGTTTCTTTGTACTTACTGTCAATGCTCGAACAAAAATGAATCTCAGGGTAGTATCTAGTGACATATATGTACTTTGATAATAAATTTACTATGAATTTTTGAAGATTTGAAAGTAATTGAGCATGTCAAAGTCAAAAAGAAATGTGCCAACATGGAAGGCATTGTGCACATTATACATAAGGAGCAATTAACAGATATAAGTACCAATACTAATTCAAAAGCAAGCTGTTTTCTTATATAATTCTTGCAGTACTATGTACTGTATTTTGGGGCACATTTATCATACTTCCTGTTCTGAGCAAATCTCTGCTTCATTCTTAAAAATGATTTCTGAACTGTAACAATCTTTCTGTAACTTCAAAAATTACCAAGGGTAATTTCTGATTGATTTCAGGAGAATTAATTTCTAATTATTAATTTTAGAGTCTTGTTTGAAGGGGTGTCAATTCTTTATGTCAGGAATTCTAACAAGCAAAAAGAAGGCACAAAAGAAACTGGGTCCATGAAATAATAGTCATAATTACAAATTTTGCCTTTGCGTAGTTGTACCCAATGATGTGGTTCTCTGATGTGGCTTTAATGACATCAGAGGCCATTGGTATGTTTCAATCAGTACCCAGAATTTAGATTCATCCTGCCCACACCACTGACCTGCTGCTCCCTGATACATCAAATTATTTGGTATTCTCTCCCCACCAAATTCCCCAGCTGATTAACAGGAAAATCTGGCTGGCATGCCGGCTAGAAATGTGTTTAACACAGGTTAAGAAAGCAGCATCAATTAACTTCTCCAACGTATTCAGGAAATATGCTTTCTGTGCTTCTCATCCCAAAAAATACAATTGGTGCTCCTCCATCCACTGGGTCTCCAAAGGTGGGAACTGGAGTATTAACAAGATGGCTACAGGGCCTCACACAAAATGTTGGAGGAACTCAGCAAATCAGACAGCATCTATGGAAAGGAATAAACCGTTGATGTTTGGGGCCGAGACCCTTGTTCGGTGCTCACGAAGTCCTCTCCAGAATTTTGTGTGTGTTGCCTTGAATTTCCAGCATCTGCACATGTTCTCCTGTTTCTGATCACAAGACCTGCTAGAAGTGCAGTGTGTTCTAGATCTGAGTGGAATGGGAGATTTATGGTGATATTATTTCAGTGCAAAGCATAAGCTTAGGATATTTAAAAACACAAAATGCTGGCAGAACTCAGCAGGCCAGACAGCATCTATGGGAGGAGGTAGTGACGACGTTTCGGGCCGAAACTCTTCATCAGGAGTGAAGTAACATGGGATGGTCGAGGGGGGAGGGATGAAGTAGAGAGATGGGAAGTGATAGGTTGGAGGGAAATTGGATAGGGGGAAGGTGGAGAATTATGGGAAATAAAAGAGAAAGAAATGTAGGGCTGGGGGTAGATTATAGTGAGGGGGGAAAGAGAGAGAAAGAGAACCAGACTAAAATTATAGATAGAGATGGGGTAAGGGGGGGGCAGGGGTATCAACGGAGGTCTGTGAGTTGAATGTTCGTGCCGGCAGGTAGGAGGCTACCTAGGCGGGAGATAAGGTATTGCTCCATCGAAAGTAGCGGAGGCCACGGACAGACATATCGGACTGGGAGTGGTCTGTGGAGTTGAAGTGGACATATCAGAGTGGGAGTGGTCAGACACAGAATCTGCTGAACTCGTCTGCCGCTGAAGTGATGTGGAAGAAAATTACCCATGAGTAGATGGATTGTATAAGAACATGTGCTATAAAATATCAATTAGGTGCCAACAAAGCAACCTGTAGTAACTTGCCCCTGCTTTTCACCATGTTCCCACATGTGACTTGGAACCCAGCCTGAAATTCTTTAAAGCACTGTTCATATAGAAATGCTGTACATGCCCTTGCCAATCTGCTCCTTGTTGGATTAAAAGCAGGAAGAGGGAACCACTGCAGGTCATTAGGTGAGACGTGCTAGCAGCACCAATTCTCAGTGTTGATTGCAAATAGGGAATGAGGCTACACCAGCTGCTGAGTGTGATGCAGGGCTGTCAGATCAGTTCCCTGGGCTTCACGTGCTCCGTGTGAATGGGACCATTAGGAAGATTGCAAGTTTCAGCTTGAAGCTACAAATTGGCAGCTCTGGGAACCAGTATGCATGTCAGGTGGAAAGAATAAAGCCTTCAGAAAGCGTGGTTTTAAAATAAAGGTGTGGAAGCAAGACAACGTGAGAATTATTTTTACCTTCCTACATTTCTCATATACATTTGGTAGACTACAAATAGCCAGCCAGTCATGGTTTATTCAGTGCAGTCACAGAAGTGCCTTAAATTGCCATTAACAGCTTGCCCATAGAATAAATCACAGACTATGCCAAATTTGGATTAGTTTCTGATCCTGTTGTGTAACAATCCTGGTAAACTGAAGACACCATTAGACATAGGAGCAGAATTAGGCCATTTGGCTCAGAGTCTGCTGCACCATTCTACGGCTGATTTATTAACCCTCAACCCCATTCTCCTGTGTTCTCCCTTAACTAAAAGTGTGGGAAGTAAAGGACTGCCCCCATCCCTAGAGGATTAAAGACTGAAATTAAATACATTAGGTAGTGTCTTAAGGTTCTGGGAAGAATTGAAGAGGAAGTGTAATTGTTTTTGCTTACTTGTTCTTCATCATTATTATGTGCCATGCCAAAAAGAAGTGGTTTGCCACTGCCTTCTTCTGGGCAGTATCTTGGCAATACGGGTGACCCCAGCCATTACCAATACTCTTCAGAAATTGTCTGCCTGGCGTCAGTGGTCGCATAACCAGGACTTGTGATATGCACCAGCAGCTCGTATGGCCATCCACCATCTGCACCAATGGCTTCACATGACTCCAATTGGGGAAGGGGGGGGGGGGGCTAAGCAGGTGCTACACCTTGTCCAGGGGTGACCTGCAGTCAAGTAGGAGGAAGGAGTGCCATACTCCTCCTTTGGCAGAGACGCATCACCACACTATTTACTTGTCATTGCCTGTTACTAGCTGCTATTAAATACCCTCTGTCCTGTTGATATCTATATTGTTGAAACTATGATTGAAATGCCTGGTGCAGTGCTTACTCCCAGTAAGCTTTGTTTCACAGAACAATCTTTTTGATTTCTAGATTTCTATATTGTGTCAAGGTTTTTCCTGTATTCAAATAGTCAACTAGCAAAACAACGTAGGGTATATTTCATACTAATTTGTATGGAATTATGGTACTTTGCCAAATTGCCTACATGTACTGTTGATGGCGGTCAATGTTGGTAGAAATAATGCTGAAGAAGCTTTAGACTCAAACCATAAACCATGGTTTTGCTTTTGGGCAGTTTCATCAGTGTATTCATATTTTTATTGTATTTTACATTTCATTTCTGGAAGAATAAGACTCAAAAATGTTGCTTCTTCAGACAGTATTATTTCTGGCTGCTACCTCTTTACAGCAATTTGCTTTTACCATTCGAATAATTGATGTTGGAAGGCCAAAGATTGCAAACCAGCATTTCCAGTGACCTGACCCTGAAGAACCCTAAGAAATTGCTTCTACCACTTTGTACAATGATCTGATTGCCAGACTAGAGCTTGCAAAGCTAATAAACACACAAAGTGGGTTCAATTACTGTTTAGAATTATCTGTAATTGTGAGCAACTATGGACATTATTGTTTCATCTAACAAGCTCAGAGTGGAGAAGCCATGAAAGAATGAAGCTGTGTTTTGACTTCCATGTACTGCCGAGAACTTCAACAATATGCTAGAATGGTTTAAAACATCGTGGTGTGAATTGCTCCTTTCATTTGCAAATGATTGGATCTTGAAGAAAGAATTTCTTTCTATTTACATAAATGGGGGGGGGGGGGCTAGAAAGATTTCCCCAGGCATTGTTAACACATGCTTCAAGAAATTGCGCAGAAAAGAAATAGCAGTTTTTGAAAGATTCAACATACAATGCAGCTGGAAAATCCTATTCCGCCCAGTCGTGGGCTGATGTAGTTCCACACACCGATACTGCCTCGCCTGATTCTCTGACCCACCGCAAGTTCCAGGAAAAAGAGAGGGATGCCAATAACAAGGAGCAAAATCAAATATGGCACGAGGTAGGCACCTGCAGAAAAGACAATGTAGATTTGAAAACCTACTGTTGGCATCTAGACTGCAGGTCGGATTTAGCTGACTTTTTTTTCAACTTCCAAAGAATGACAGTTTATTTATGAAATATATCGATGCCAATTCATTAAATTTCAGATACTCTATTCAAATTGACTGAGATTTAGTCAGTTAGGACCAAATACTTTATTCCACATTTTCCTCATTAAAAATAATTGAATTTAATGCGCTGCTATTCGATGTGACATGAATCCCCTTAATTATGTGCATAACAATTCCTGAATGTGCAATTAAGTAACAGGGTGCAACACAGAGAAATCAAATCACAATGAAGTGTATGCCTGTCTATTGGATGTGAGGTCCATGATGAACTTCTTAGCATTAGGAATTAACATAAAACACAAAAACCAGACAATTCAC
This sequence comes from Hypanus sabinus, assembly GCF_030144855.1. NCBI lineage: Eukaryota > Metazoa > Chordata > Chondrichthyes > Myliobatiformes > Dasyatidae > Hypanus > Hypanus sabinus. The sequence goes on from NC_082713.1 coordinate 162,583,464, forward strand.
AAATTGACTCTATTAAATTGTCAAATAATAATTATGAACATGATAGGCTGATAGTGATTCTCCAAATCATTAAGAAACCAGCTGATTATATGGAAAGAAAACAACCATTTTAAATCTAAAACTAAGTGTTGCTGGTAATTGTAAAGTTTTGAAACTTATTTTTCAGCCCAGTCAGGGTTGCTCACCATGGCATCTGACTGGCAACTGAAAGTCAATTTTGGCAAGAAATTAATGTACCGTGACCTCTTCACCCCTGAGGCCTGATATGGTCATTCTGTCAGAAACCGTGGTAATGGTAGAACTGATAGTTCCTTAGGAGGACTGGAGTGAGGAGGTGTTTGAGTGTAAGGAAGTCAAATACCAGGAGTTGATAGAGCAGTGCCAGAGACACAGGTGGAGGGCACGAGGTGAGCCTATCGAGGTGGGGTGTAGAGGTTTTGCTGGCTGCTTGCTACGCAGAACACTCTCTCTCCTTGGCATAATGGGGGGTACAAAGAAAAGAGCCATCAGGACTATCACAGACACTGCTGAGTGAGCCTCCAGACGGCTATGGGCCAGTGCTGCTGGGACACAATCCAGAGACTGATCAGCCCTGGCTGTGTTGCCTGCGCAACAATGTCTGATATTGAAAGACCCAAAATACCTGATGATTCAAGGTTAAATCACTGATGATGTGTCTCAGCACATCCCCGGATATATCTTGGTGTCTTAAATCTAACCTTGCCTCCTTTAAGAATTTTACTATCATTACGGTTTATTAGCTATAAACAGATGGTGATCATGACCACAGTGTGTCCTTACCTCCACCATTTTTCTGACATAAGTATGGAAACCTCCATACATTGCCTAAACCAACAGAGAATCCGACTTGCGCCAGAATGTACTGAAGTTTATTACTCCAGGCAGGCCGTTCATCATCGGCATCAAATCCTTCTTCAATGTCCACATCTTTGTCAGCAGGCGAATCATCTACATATAACGCACTCTTTTTAAACTGGTTATCATTCATATCCTCATTTGAAAGAAGATCTTTGACAGACTCTGTGACATCTTCATCCAGCTCTCTCTTTGCAACTTTGCTATTTTTAGGCATTGGAAAAACCGGACTGCAAATTCTGTAACACTCTACAAAAGTCCAGCAAAACTTTCAGCCACGAGTAACTCGAGGTCAGGCAGGTAAGGGAGGAGCCCAACAAACAAATTACTGGAGGTCTCTGGTGAATCTGCAGTGAATCTGATGGAATATTCTATGCTTCAAATCTGTTGGGAGAGAACATTTAATTTTGCTCATCAGAACAGCAAAGTTTGAGGCTGTAATTGTACTAACAATTCCGAGCTTCATCATTTTATATATAATAATTAATTCTTCTTCTTATTATTATTGTTATTAGTATTCATGAAATTAGCTGCAAAGTAAGATCAGTGAACATTTCTTCCCCACCATTTTTTTTTCAGGTATTCAAGAAAGAAAACTTAAGTTGAGCTAAGAGGCAAGGGCAGAGGAAAATAACTTATGGCAATGGAAAAGACATGACAAGGACAGCTTATAATTTGGCAAAAATCATGAGTCCCAGAAGGCCTACTGAAAGCTCCATTCCAAATAGCAGACTGGAAAAATGCAGGCAAAAAATGGAAAATGCACATTCGGTCCCATTACTCATTCTGAGTGATCTAAGTTTATTGATATGAGAAGATAATCTCCATAAAATAAATATATCACCAATTAGTGACCAGCTGCATTGATCATAGAATCAGAATCAGGTTTGATATGTCATGAAATGTGTTGCTTTTGCATAGCAGTACATTGTAATACATAATAATAAAAACTGTATTACAGTAAGTATATATTTAATTTAACTTTTTAAAAATATATAAGTAGTGCAAAAAAGCAGTAAGATAGTGAATCCTGATGAAGTGTCTTGGCCCGCAAAGTCAACAGCGCTTCTCCCTGTAGATGCAGCCTGACCTGCTGTGTTCCACCAGCATTTTGTGTGTGTTGCTTCAATTTCCAGCATCTGGAGATTTCCTCGTCCATGGTAGTGTTCATGGGTTCAGTGTCCATTCAGAACTCTGATGGCAGAGGGGAAGAAGCTGTCCCTGAACAGATATTCCTGATAGATGTAAATATCTAGGAATATCTAGGATGACATGGGTCACAGAAATTTGCATTCAATTTAGCATGTAAGTGATCAAATTCTGATTATAAGGAACATTTAAAAAATTTTATATTGATAAAATGAGGGTTCTGTTTTTCTCATGAATACCAACTGTATTTACCTGAAAAAAAATCATCTGATCAAGGCAATTTCAGGAAAACAAATGAAACAGATATTTTGGAACTATCTAAACACAGGACATTGTATTTGTTTGCTTGCACAGTAAGATAGTACAGCTGTGGTATGGGTTTAAAATTATGATCATTTCTCAATAATTTCAGTTTAGGAACTGCGATAAGCATCAGAGCTAGTTGTTGCAGTCAGAAAGCTTACAATTATAAATACTGAAGAAAATAAAAGAGCTGTATTGTGTAACACTGCTGGCGTAGCAAATTCTGGGCAAATTACCTCAAAGTTACAAAACAAAATAGAACTTGCTAACTCAGTGAACTACAATATTTATAAATAAATTCCTTTTACAAGGTCCATACAAGACTTGTTTCACTTAGCATCTGAAAGGTGGGATAATTCCACTATGTCAAAGACTTTTTCAAAGGGACAAAGTAACAAGGATTCTATTAAATGCATGGATATACTTAGGTTGCTTTCACCAGACTGCAGAGGGTGAAGGGAGGTTTATAACACTTTGAGATTCAGGGATAGAGTAGACTGCCAGTATACTTTCATCCAGAGTTGAATTGTCCAATTCCAGAGGGTAGGCCTTTAAGATGGGGGGGGGGGGGGGGAGGAGAGTGTTCAAAGTAGATGTATTGGGCAAATTATTATTTATTTATTTTTTACACAGAGATTGGTGGGTGCCTGGAATGTTCTGTCATGGTGGAGGTAAGTACGATAGAGATCTTCACAAATAATGTGCACAGATAGAATATGGACATTGTGTTGGAAGAATGGATAAGGTTAGCTGTGCATTTGATTACTCATTTTATTCATTTAGTACAGTACAATGGGCTGAAGGGCCTGTCCCTGCACTGCACTGCTCTATATTATACGTTCTGTGATCCATTGTTAAGTTACTAACATCCATTATTGCAAAATTAGTAAGATTTGGTCTAAGCTAGTGGTCACCAATCTGTCAATCACGATCAACTGGTCGATCTTTGAGACCTTCCCAGTACATCCCGAAAAAAAGAAAAAATAAATACAGATACTGTTGAGAGATTGTTTCCGGGTTGTGGGGTTTTAGTTCCGTTCTTTCTGCCCAGTGCGCATGCGTGTAGCTCCTCCGCACTACACAGTGTACTTCAGTGGTCCCCAACCACCGGGCCACGAGGAAACAGTACAAGTCAGCTGCCCCTTTCCTCATCCCCTGTCAGCCCACTGTTGAATTTGAACCCACGCGAGGTCATCAGTCACCTCAACGCAGTGATACCCTCGTGCCAGTGTTCGCCTTGCGCGGCCGGCGAGAACTGCCGATGCTACTGGCCTGGAGCGCGGACAGATGGGCGCTACCTCTATACCTGTTTAGAACACCAAATGTTCTTGGGGAACCCGGTGCTAAAATATTCACAGACAACCTAATTTGGGCTCAGGGCTCTAAAAGTATCAGAGCAGCTACTTCGCTGCGATCTGCTGAAACAAACTTCTGTCAGCCGATAGATCCTACAAGGGGGACGGGTGCGCACCCTGTCTCTCTCCTCGCTCGGTCGGTCGCTCTCTCCGGACTGCAACCTCCGGCCCTGGCCTTGTCCTCTCACCCCACCCACGACCAGCCACACCTGGCCAGGGTGGTGGGCAGGCAGAGGCTGGAGTTCAGGCCGCACTTAACGATGAACCCACTGAGATTTTTAAGCGATAAAAACGTGAGCAGCGCGGGACGGAAGCTAAGTGCCGAGAGCCGCGACAACTAAATTGCAGATTAGACTGGACATAGGGAACCTGCTTTGAGTATCACCGTATTCCCGTTGTGTTTAACACCCGCTGCTCCCCCACCCCGTCGGCCGGTCTGAAAGAATATTGTCAATATTAAACAGGTCTGTGGTGCAAAGAACAGTGGGTACCCCTAGTGTTTATGCATTATTTCTACTTCCGGGCTGTGGGGGTTTTACTTCCGGTCTTTTCTGCTCCAGTGCGCATACGTGTAACCAATTGATCTGTGATTGATCTCGCCTTTCATTAAAACTGAGGTAGGGGATCTCGGGCTTAAAAAGGTTGGTGACCACTATTCTAAGCAATCTCCACGGTGTTTAAGATACACTTTCCCCAAGGAAATACAAACAGTTTTGAAATAAATGTAAATTTTCTAACATGGTGATATTTTTATTGAAGCATAAAAATAATTAATTTTGCTAATGACAAAATTTTTCCATTTTACTGGCAGCCAGTTCATAATTCTGTCTTAGGCTTCTGACTAAATGTAAAAAGGTTTTCCATTTTATCTGTACCTACCTAATATCGTCCAAAGTATAGTCTCTGTTTATTTGCCTTGTTAGCTTGCTGGGGTTGATAAAAAGTGTTTTATATATTAAGTCCAGCAAAATTAGTTAAAGCTTTCACAACATACAGGGATGGAAGGATTTGCATTCAGTCAGATGACCTCTCATTATCTGTGGAACCACTGTTATGAACTTAGTTTTACTGAAACATAACTTGCCTATTCAAAATTATAGATAACTACCGGGGTTCATGTAAATTTCACGGTGATATCTTCACTTGAACTCGCGCTTGATATTGACATTTATTTTCAGCCAGAGCTAATGTTAGTCAATATTAAGATTTAAAATGTGCTAATTTTTTTCAGTGTTGTTGAATTGAAACAGTTCATTCCAATATGCTGCTTCCTCCCCCCCCCCCAAAAAAAAACAAGCCTAAATGTAGATCAACTTGACGTAGTTAAAATAGGTGCCCCTTTGAGAAGTAGTAGAATAATGAATATGTGGCACAGGAGTAGTAGTGAGATCACTTGAACTGAGTATGGTGTTCCCCTCAGGGGTTATTCCCTAAATTCATATGTGGCAGAGATTGTGGAATTGAGACAGGGAACTCCACTGGCTAATAAAATGGTGTTTTGTGATCAATGTACCCAACCTTAGAGTGCAACAGTAGCGTAGCAGTTAAGATGACACTATTAGAACTGAGGGCATCACAGAGTTCAGAGTTCTGCCCCAGCGTCTTCTGTAAACAGTTTGTGTGTGCGCCCTGTAGAATTCACGGGTTTCTACCAGGTGTCCCAGTGTCCTCCCACACTGCAAAGGTGTAGCAGTTGGTAGGTTAGTTAGTCATTGTAAATTGTCGCGTGATTAAGCTAGGGTTAAAATCAGGGGTTGCCTCCAATCCAGCACAAAGGGCCCGAAGGGCCAATTCTGCATTTTATCTCAAAATAAATAAATTCTAATGGTGTCCCTTTGTTCCTGTGTTTTACTCGGTGGGAAATTGCTCCTCTCCTCTCCTTAGGACAGGAGGTTTGTAGCAGAAAATTATTTAAGAGTGCTTTTGGAGAGAGATTGTGGGAAGATATTGAGACCTCACAGAAGCACGTACAATTGAAGTTACTTATTTTAATCAAGAATTACCACCAATCCATTTCAACAACACTACCAAACATGTAAAACATGCATTTACATGATGATTATCACTCTGATTTCTTTCAGGTTCAGAACGCTGGAAACAGTTAAAATTATCTTTGCGTCTGTTATTAAACGTGGGAGGTTACTAGCCGTTGGTTGCACTCAAGTCTCCACATTCAGATCTGCTGATATTACTGTAGCTCGATGTAAAGAGGTGATGTAAATGGTACAGTATATATATTTAGTGCCATCAACAAAAGGCAAATATCTCTCCCACAGGCTGAGAATGAATTCATAGGAGATGATCAAGATGATTTGATAGAGATTCAAGCTTTGGAGGAGTTTTAATGAGGTTTATAGCTTAATAGCTCCATTTAAAGGAGAAATATATGCAATATACATCCTGAAATTATTTTTCTTTGCAGAGATCCATGAAAATGGGAGAGTGCCCCAAAGAATGAGTGACAGTTAAAATGTTAGAACCCCAAAGACCCCTTCTCCCTCTCCCATGCACAAGCAGCAGCAAAGCTTCAACTCTCCCCCACCCCACCCAATTCCACAGAAAAGCATCAGCACACACCAAGCAAGCAACAGCAAAGCCCCCAATAAAGACAATAATTCACAGTACAACAAAAACGAATGGTTCACCCAACAATTTGAGACACCACAGTCTCTCTCTCTCTCTCCCTCCCTCCCTCCCTCCACAGTAATGGGAAAAAGGGGTGTTCTCTTTCACAGCAAGAGGGGAGACATAAACAAAACAACTCACAAAATACATAAAATCAATTTCTGTTGGATGGGGCGTCAATTAACAGAAGACACAGACTTTAGACTGAAAAAATTGGAAGATGTTTTTTAATCTTGCAGCAGTATTCTGGAGCATGCAAATATTCTAAAATAATTTAGACATACCGCTTTGTTATCTGGAGACACAAACGATTACCCATGTTGGAATCTGGACTCATAAATGAGCTGTTGGAGGAACTCAGCTGCTTTATGTTACTTTGTAAGAGCCTTGAGAAATGTAAATGCATTTTTTTTAAAAGTCTGTGAAGAGCAGGCATCCCCCCAGGGGTTCCAAACCTGGGGTCCATGGACCCCTCAGTTAATGGTAAGGTTCCATGGCATAAAAAGGGTTGGGAGCCCCTGTACTAACTCTCACATTAAAGTATTTTCATTTATGATTCCAACTATTTTGACGTAATTTTATGGCATGCAATAGAGTAGATTGAAGTATAACAGGTCTTCCAATAAGGGATAACTTTAGCCCGGAACAACTGAAGTCTGGTGATCTCTGCAAACCCATTCAGTTTCTTTGGATATCCCCTGTCGGATGCAAACCCAAATGGTGTACTTGTAAATATCATCCAGATAGAGAGCCACTCCTGGATTCACATCCTCAGATAGAGGCAGGCCATGAGATTAGGCTGTTAGAGTAAAAATATTATGGATCTTTGACTTTCTAAGTAGTCATGGAATGTATCATAATGGCAAACCATTCGTAAGACAGTAGAAATACTGTGCTGAGTTCAAACCTTCACACCATGGGAATGATATCAAAGCTTTGACAAGGATATAGGGGAACTCTCTTATTATGGTAAGACAGCCCTCTGCAGAGAAATAAAGCAGAGATTACATGGAATGTTAGGGGAAAATGTTTGGGATAATGCTTCTATCAAGAATTGAAATAGTTTCTATTGACTGACAGTTGGTTATCAAATGACTTGGATTTAAGATAAAATGGTAAAATATTCAGCAAAAACTCAGGACGACATTTTAATGCAACAAATTGGTATGATCTCACATGATCTTCCAAAAAAGTAAGTCTCAGGTACTGAAACAGAGAACAATGGGCCAGTTGCTTGGCTCCTCAGTTGGTGAGAGGGAGATCTGACTGACATTATTCTGCACTGGGATTGTATGAAAGTGACCCATTTCTTTGCCTCAGACTCTATATGAACTGTATGTCAATCCAATTGGAACTTCTGAGAAACAATACCCTCATTGCTCCAAGCAAAATATAAGATTTCAATGTTGAAAATTAGTGAATTTATTTCGTAACAGTTCCCCTGATTCCAGGATCAAAAATTGCAACAGCATTGGATCTATACAAATGACTTTAATTTTTAGATAAATCTTATTTCCTAAATGATGTTTGCTCCTGTTGACTCCGTAATCGGACAAATATCAGTTTCCGCAACGCACACAGAATTATTTGTATAATTTACAACACGCATCATTGATGAATCATAGTATTTACTTACAGATCACTTAAATAACATTAAAAAACTTCTGTAATGGTAATATTTTAAATGTTTAGTCACTAAAGATTCGGCAAGCAACTAATGGATTCAATGGGTTCAGTTATCTTGACGGCGCCAGTTATTAGGACAAACTGGGCGGCTTGCATAGTTTGGTGATTTCGAATCGGGAAAAAAAGGTTAATAATGACCATCTGACCTTCAGACTTGCTTCACCAATTAGCCAAATGGTTTAATCTCCATATTCCCGCAAGGATAAACTGGGATTCTGCCTCACGAGTCTGATTACTGCTGAGTCACTGGACCGGAGGAGTAAGAATCAAACCTCGCAAATATTCTATTGTTTCGCTGCGGCAAATTTACCCGTCGCTTACCCGGCCAAGGGTCAACGTCCATACACCCTCAGGAAAGTTAAGCCATTGTTTTCAGATGCAACGTCTTCTCTAGCATCTGCTGCAGTTCCGGAGAGCGATGAAACGGACGCACTCCGACGCCTGCCTCCACCAAATCAATAGTTCTGACGGTGAAGGGGGAGAGCCTGTTACCGCAGTGCGCGGTGAGGTCCTTTTCACCGGCATCAGGCTGCCCCGTGGAACAGGAACGAAACCTGCTGCATAACGCCGCGACACGCTGCACCTGCCCGACACATTCAAGCACAAACCATCTCTTTTCATTGAATTGTGGAGAGAGGTACGCGTTGCTCTCCGCATTCCGGTCCACCAGCACTTAACGAGGCAGCCGAGGTGCACACGGATTTCTTCCGCACGCACCGAAATCCGTCTGAGACCTTCAGCCTCGACAGGGGATTTAAATCCCGCACAGACGGATAATCGCGGCTGCTGACCGCGTCATGGGCTCCCGGAGACTGTCCGCGACAAACCAAAGGGTGATATTCCCCAGAGAGTCGGAAGAAATTGCCGGCCGCATTGGCCAAGTGTGGTCCGGACAGTCTGAGGGGAGCAAGGGGTGGGTGGGGGTCGCGCTGATCGTGGGAGGGACTGGAATAACCTTGGGTGGTAACTTGTCAAATACACCCCGTGCAGAACAAATACATCGCAGAATATATGAACAGATAACGTGATTACACGGCCGAGCAAATAATTCTCTCCCTCTCTCTCTCTGATCCTGTGTTTATACCCGCCCACGTTTGCATGTGTTTCTTTGTATGTCAATATGTGATTTATCCCTGTCGTTTGTCAATGTAGATCTATTTTGTGTAATTTTCTATGTCCATTTTGTTCATATGTATATCTGATATTGTTATGTGTGGCTGTGAATTTAATTCTGTGCGTTTATTTACATGGTTGGGATAGGCACCAGGGTGTGTTGCAACATGCACGTCGATGTATTCGGATCTGCAGGTGTATTTGTGTTTGGGTTGATACATTTTTTGCGTTTTCTGCAGGTGTATTTGTGTTTGGGTTGATACATTTTTGCGTTTTCTGCAGGTGTATTTGTGTTTGGGTTGATACATTTTTGCGTTTGTGGGCGCATGGCGTTTGTCTCCGTACGTCGATATTTTCGTGTATGTGTACATATTCATCTGTGTGTGTGTGTGTGTGTGTGTGTGTATGTGTGTGTGTGTGTTGTGTTGTGTGTGTGAGACAGCATTGTGAATATTTGTTGTGCGTTTGAGTACTAAGAGGGCTTAGGAGACAGAGCCGTCACTATAAATTTGCATACAACTCCAAACATACACAATCATCTCCAAGGTACCTAATCTCTAGACATCTCGCCCGTATTACCAAATCATCGAGTACACATGCGATTATTCCGCTGGCCTGTGTTTCTTCTCTCCCCCCCCCCCCCGAGAAAAACATCGTTTATTCCCCTGTACCCAATAAATCCAAATCCTGCAACGCATTGAAAGAAATGCCGTAACAACCTTCGTGCGATGACAACTGAATATTTTCTTCAAAAATTCAAATACACAAACTCGATTAATTTACTCCACTCTCATGAAATCAGAATGCAACCTACTTATTAAGCATTTCAAATTATAACTACGATCCTTCTAAAGCAGAAAGCGGTTTTTAATCGAAGGCTTCAAAATAGACGTCTTGACTTACCTTGCCAGAAATAAAATCGTTTAATAGATGGCGAGCGTGTCTGGACACTGCTGGATCATCTGATTCACGGTGCTCCGGAGCTGAAGAAAGAGCTCTCATCCGATGAGAGGGTCGAGTGTTTCTAACAGAGAACCACACCTTCACTGAACTCCAACCCCCCAGAGTGACGACAGCCATCAACATTCTCCATTCATTTAAAGGGGAATGCCTTGAAATTGACTACGAGTATACCAACCAATGATCGTTTCAAATGGCTTTCAGTAGAGATTCTCCCAGTTGCGTCGAATTACTCCTGCATCTGGATTAAACTATTCTGTTGACTGGTTAGCTCCGATTTGGCCACATGGTTAAGGTTGGATTGTAGTAACTTCCACCTTAATCCAACAACGTTGAGTAAAATACAAGGTCGGAATCATTTCCTTGGACATCAAAATTCAGCTATTTTACTAATCTCAACAAAAATTTATTCTAAATTTGCAAATTTTAAATTGACTGCTGCTAACACATTGAGAACTGTTAACTTAGAGATTAGGAACAGTGGAAATTCTCCAATGGAAATCTCACTAAAGTCAACATTTAAGGAGACAAGTTGACAGAAAATGTAAATTAATCAGGGTCCATCAAGACATTTAAGCCTGGACAAGATGACCCATTTAGCAAGATCTATAGGTACAGTTGCACTTTAGAACAAATGCCCCACAGCACTAAAACAAGCCCTTCGGCCCATCTAGTCCATGGCAAACTGTCTAATGCCATTGACTTGCACCTGGAACATAACCCTCCATGCCGTTACCTTCACGTAGTTATTCAAATTTCATGTAAATTTTGACATTAAACCTGCATCCACCATTTCAGTTGTAACATAGAAACATAGAAAATAGGTGCAGGAGTAGGCCATTTGGCCCTTTGAGCCTACATCATGGCTGATCATCCAACTCAGAACCCTGTACCTTTCTCTCCATACCCCCTGATCCCTTTAGCCACAAGGGCCATAACTAACTCCCTCTTAAATATAGCCAATGAACTGGCCTCAACTGTTTCCTGTGGCGGAGAATTCCACAGATTCACCACTCTCTGTGTGAAGAAGCCTTTCCTCATCTCGGTCCTAAAAGGCTTCCCCTTAAACTGTGACCCCTCGTTCTGGACTTCCCCAACATCGGAAACAATCTTCCTGCATCTAGCCTGTCCAATCCCTTTAGAATTTTATACATTTCAATAAGATCTCCCCTCAATCTTCTAAATTCCAGTGAGTTCAAGTAACTTTCCAGTAAAACTTCAAAGAAGTCTAATAAGCACAAAGGATTCTGCAGAGACTGGAAAATCCATCCAGCATTTTGCTTGTGTTGTTTCAGAGAAGTTTAATTTGTTACTAGAGCTGGGCCTGCAACTAGCATCCTCTGGTCCACATATTTCACTGAGGCAGGAAAAGTCACCACTACTGTACACTTTCAATGTCACAGTCTCAATTGATGGATGCAAAGAGGATTTTGGCAAGGTCAGCCAACTTGAATACACTCCCTTTTAAGACACTGATGCCAATGTTCCCTTTGTCAAGTAATTTCAACCTAGGGAAACAGTCTGATCTTCAGCAGAAAACTGAAAAGTTCTACATGTTACTCAGGGTTACTAACCACCCCAGGAGTGTAAGGAATTAATTCCAATCATGTGGTGGTGGACAAAAGTAAACTCTTAAAAACTGATTTGAGTAACAAAGCTATAAGGATACATTACTTCCAGTATTTTCTGATTTTATTTAGGATTTTCAATACCTTCAATACTTTGCTTGGGGGTTAAAAAGCCATCACTATTTAAAATTTGGTTCTTTCATTTCCAATCCAGTCATGGTCTTCTCTTCTCCTATATCATGATAGCCTTCAAACTTACGTTCAATTCTTTAGAATACCTCTGGTCTGACAACTTCAGTTTTAATCACTTCACTGCTGGTGGTGTTTACCTTTCATCAAGTCTGACTGTTGAAGATACAATAGCAATTGATACCTGTATTTTATCATGATGCAAGATATTTATAGTCCCAGTCAAAGTTCAAAGTAAGTTTTATTAGCAAACTATACATATATGTCACCATATATATATATATGTGTGTGTCACCATATACAACCCTGAGATTTGTTTTCTTCTAGGCATACTCAGCAAATCTATAGAATAGCAACTATAACAGGATCAATGAAAGATCAACTAGAGTGCAGAAGGCAACAAACTCTGCAAATGAATATATAAATAAATAGCAAATAAGTAATGAGAACATCAGATAATGAGATAAAGATTCCTTAAAGTGAGGTCATTGGTTGCAGGAATATGTCAGTGATGCAGTGAGTGTAGTTATCCCCTTTTATTCAAAAGCCTGACGGCTGAAGGATAGTTACTGTTCTTTAACCTAGCGGAGTGAGTCCTGAAACTCTCGTACCTTCTACCTGATGGCAGCAGCGAGAAAGGAGCATGTCCTGAGTGGTGGGGATCTCTGGTGATGGATGCTGCTTTCCACTGACAGTGTTAGATGTAGATGTGCTCAATGGTTGGGAGGGCTTTTATCTGTGATGTACTGGGCAGAATCCACTACGTTTTGTGGGATATTCCATTCAAAGGCATGGTTTTCCCATACCAATCAGTGATATAATCTCCACTACACATTTGTAGAAGTTTGTCAGTGAGATCATTCATGAATTCTGTGTCCAAACTCTCCAGCTCCTACCAATTGCTCTCTCTTTTAAATATTTAATAATTATCATGTCAATTAACGTTTGTTTGTCATATCAGCTAAATACCATGTGGCTCATGTCCATGCCAAACTTTAATGCCCATATACACTACTCCATCATTAACCCTGTTGTATTTCCCCCAGGATTCTAACACTGACCTACCCACGAAGGAGGATATCTGAGCAACCAGATAAAGTTCACGAGGTTACAGGGAATATGTACAAACATGGAGGACCAGGAAATCAGTGCTGAGTGCATAAATATTTGAAGGCATTTAGAGGTCAAGGAGGAGGAAGTATTAGGTCTCCTAATGAGTATTAAGATGGTTAAGTCCCTAGGGCTTGATTTATCCCAGGTTATTAAAGGAGGCAAGCGAAGAGATTGTTGGGGCCTTGACCAGTACCTTCGTGTCCTATTTAGGCACAGGTGAGGTCCTGGAGGACTGGCAAATGGCTAATGTTGTACCTCTATTTAAGAAGGGAACAAGGGAAAATCCTGGGAACTATAGATTGGTGAGTCTCAGGTCAGTTGTAGGAAAATTGCTGGAGAATATCCTTAGGATAGGATGTATGAGCATTTGGAAACACATGGCCAAATTAGGGAGAGCCAGCATGGTTTGATGCGTAGCAGGTTATGTCATAACAACTCAATGGAGTTGTTCGACAAGAGATTATTGAAAGTAGAACAGTGACTGTTGTCTACATGGATTTTAGTAAGGTATTTGACAAAGTCCTTCATGGGAGGCTAGTCCAGAAGATTAGGATGCATGGGTCCATGGCGAATCGGCCACTTGGATTCAGAACTGGCTTGCACATAGAAGACAGAGAATAGTGAAGGGACTTAATCAAGCTGGAGGTTTGTAATTCATGGTGTTCCACAGTGCTGGGATCTCTGCTGATGGCTGTGATGTATAAAAATGACCCAGATGAAAATGTAAATGGGGGGGGGGGGGGTTAGTATGTTTGCAGATGATACCCAAGATTGGTGGAGCTATGGACAGTGTAGAAGACCGGCAAAGAATACAGTGTGATATAGATCAGTTGCAGATATGGGCCTAGAAATGGCAGATGGAGTTTAACCCAGATAAATGTGAAGTGTTGCACCATTGTAGGACAAATGCTAGGAGGACAAGACTCTTAAAAGTGTTGATGAGCAAAGCGATCTTGGAAACAAGTTCAACTCCATGAAAGTAGCCAACAGTTCGATAATGTGGTTAAGGAGGCTTATGGAATGCAAGCTTTTATTAGTTAAGGCATTGAGTTCAAAAGTCAAGAGGCTGAGTTGCAAAGTTATAAAATTCTACTGGGACCATATTTAGAGTATTGCATACCTTTCTATTCAACCCATTATAGGAAGGACTTTGAGGCTTTGGAGAGGGTGCAGAAGAGGTTTACCAGGATGCTGTCTGGTTTAGAGGGCGTGTGATAACATGAGAGGCTGGATAAATGGATAGTTTTCTGTAGAGTGCCGGAGGCTGAAGAGAGATCTGATAAAAGTTTATTAGATTATGAGGGGCCTAGATAGAGCAAACAGGGAGTATCTTTTTCCCAGGGAAGAAATGTCTAATACCTGAGGGCATGCATTGAAGGTGAGAGGGGGTAGTTCAAAGGGGATGTGAGGGATAAGTTTTTTACTCAGAGCGGTAGATGACTGGAACGCACTGCCTTGTATGGTGGTCGGGACAAATACTTTAAAGGCTTTTAAGAGACATGTAGATAGGCACATAAATATGAGGAAGATAGAAGGATATATCCATTGTGTAGGTTGGAGGGATTTTTTTGGGGGGGGTGGTTGATTTACTTTTTAACTGGTCCAACACAACATTGGGGGCTGAAGGGCCAGTCTGTGCTGTACTGTTCTAAGTTCTGTGCAAACAGCATGGACGTCAGAATCTGCACTCATATATCCAAATGTAGCTGTGCAAGAAATATTGTATGATGATATTCCTGCAAATTGTCTTTGGGCATATGCATATTACTTTGTTAACATTGCTCTTCTCACTTTCCACTAAACTTTGTCCTTTTCCCCCGCTGTTTGCAAACATCACACTTTAAAGCAAAGAGTTGTACCTCTCTCAAGTTGTATTGCATGGGTTTCTACATTTACCCCAGCCATTTGTTGCAACCTTGGGAAAGGACATTAAACACTTCACCAGTTTCTGATTTTGCTAACATCATTCCCTTTCCAGTAAAGGCTATGAGATCATCATCTGTTCAGTTCTATGGACGTTGTTGCTGATGTGTTCTCTACTTTTGCTTAATTATGTCAGAAACTTTTATTAACACTGTAATATTGGCTGCCTTATACATATTAATTTCTTACACATATCCTCTATACATAGGTAGGAATCTCAGTAGTGCTATGTGGGAATTAATTAATCAATTAATTTTTAAATTGAGATTTGGAGTGGATTAGGCCCTTCCAGCCCTACAAACAGCGCCACCCAGCAATCCCTCGAATTAATCCCAGCCTAATCATTAGGTCCATGTACAATGAATGAATAATCTACCAACTGGTATGTCTCTGCACTGTAGAGGAAACCCACGTGGTCACGTAGAGAACATACAAACTCCTCATAGGCAGTGATGGGAATTGAACCCAGAGTTGCCAGTACTGTAAAGCATTCTGCTACTGTGCTGCCCCACAGCATAAAATAAAGAGTAAAATACTATGCAGTCTGGGTGACTAGTGGCCAGCAGCACCAAATATGGGAAAGACTGCACATCCATGGCCTTGAGCAATGTTATCGGTTTGTCACATTGTTTGTAACCTCTGAAGGGAAATCAGCTCAATTCATATTGTGACTGAGCTTTTTTCATTTGTTATGATATACTATATGGGATTTTTACAAGGAGAGCTATAACCCAAAGTCAAATTTGAGTGCATCGTCTTGTGCGGCAGCACATACAAGATCATAAGATACAGGTCATTTGGCCCTTTGAGTCTGCTCCACCATTTCATCATAGCTGATCCACCTTTCCTCTCAGCCCCAATCTCCTGCATTCTGCCTATATTCCTCCAATCCTGGACCAATTAAAAATCTATCAACCTCTGCCTTAAATATACATAAAAGACTTGGCCTCCACAGCTGCCTGTGGCAAAAAATTCCACAGATTCACCACTCTCTGGCTAAAGGAATTCCTCCTCATCTCAATTCTAAAAGGGCGCCTCTGTGTTCTGATGCTGTGTCCTCTGGTCTTAGACTCTCCCAGTATAAGGGGCATCCTCTCCACATCCACTATGAGAACTTCCACCATTTCAATGAGGTCACCGCCCCCCCCATTCTTCTGAATTCGATTGAATACAGACCAAGCCATTAAATGCTCTTCATGTGACAAGCCATTCAAACTTAGAATCATTTTCATGAATCTCCTTTGAAGCCTCTCCAGTTTCAACATGTCTTTTCTAATATAGGGGCCCAAAACTGCTCACAATACCTCAAGTGAGGCCTCACCAGTGCTTTATAAAGTCTTTCTTTTATATTCTAGTCCTCTTGAAATGAATGCTGACATTGCATTTCCCTCCATCACCACAGACTAAACTTGCAAATTGACCTTTAGTGAATCCTGCACAAGGACTCTGAACTCTTTTTGCATCTCAGTTTTTTGTATTTTCTCGCCATTTAGCCAACAGCCAACCCTTTCATTTCTTCTACCAAAGTACATGACCATACATTTCCCAACATTGTATTCCATCTGTCATTTATTTTCCCAATTATCAGATTTTCCCAATCTAAGTCCTTCTGTAGCTTCCTCAAACCATCTGCCCCTCCACCTACATTCATATTGTCTCCAAACTTTGTAACAAATCCATCAAGACCTTCATCCAAATCATTGACATGTAGTGTAAAAAGAATCGGTCTCAACACAGACCCCTGTGGAACACCACTAGTCACCGGAAGCCAGTCAGAAAAGGCCCCCTTTATTTCCATTCTTTGCATTCTGCCAATCAGCCAGTCCTTTATCCATGCTAGAAGCTTTCTTATAATACCATGTGCTCATAGTTTGTTAAGCAGTCTCATGTGTGGCACCTTCAGAGACCTTCCAAGAATCCTTCCCCACCAAGGGCCTGCAGTGAAGGCAGGAAACCCCTTGAAGGTGTGTACACACTCTGCCCAAATTTATTTCCGTGCTCTATTGAGAGTGGAAGACCTGACCTCTTTCCAGGAATCATCAATGTTGTTGATGGCATGTCTGATGTTGAAGGACTTCCACCGTTCCCTCACCGTTGGTAATCTCCCAGGCTCTTCAAAATCATCTGTTGCTTGCAACATCTGAGAGATGGTTTGCCATAAAAAATACTCATTGAACATGCCTTGAAACCTGATGCAGTCTTTTCATCTTTACCTATGTAAGTGCGTTTCGGCATACGCTTCCAAAAAAGCTCGGTCTCGTCTGCATTAAACACCTCAAGTCAAGTCAAGTCAAGTCACTTTTTATTGTCATTTTGACCATAACTGCTGGTACAGTACACAGTAAAAACGAGGCAATGTTTTTCAGGACCATGGTGTTACATGAAACAGTACAAAAACAACACTGAACTACGTGAAAACAACGCAGAAAATAAAACTACACTAGACTTCAGACCTACCCGGGATTGCATAAAATGCACAAAACAGTACAGGCATTACAATAGATAATAGACAAGACAATAGGCTCAGTAGAGTGCATTAAATTGGTGTCAGTCCAGTCTCTGGGTATTGAGGAGTCTGATAGTTTGGGGAAGAAACTGTTACATATTCATACATACACCTGTTTTGGTGTGATGCCTAACTCAGCTTTCATAGGCCCCAACTGCTCAGGGTAGTGTTCAGCAGTGTCATGGTCAGCACTAGCCTGTTCACCATGCACAGCTAAGTTGTGAAGCCACTGATGATTAACAACTTAGAAAACCATCCCCTACTTACATTAAAGCTAACAATATCACTTGACACTTCCTCACTAGCCTCTGAATAAAGGCGACCATAAATTTCTAAAGCTTTCACACAAAGATGATTGGCACTGAGTGTTGTTTTTTTCCTTTGCTTAATGCTCAATGTACAACCTCAACATTTTCTCCATTTTTGGGTGATGCACTTTGGCAACAATCTTTGAAGACACTTGTGGTGAATCAATCACTTCACGTTTTATTTTCTCAGCATTTCTCTTCATGTTTCTGATCATGGACTCACCCAGGCTGAAGTAGCGTCCCAGAGCTGTGTTACCTTCATCTGACGCCACCCTGTTTAAACTTTCCAACTTTGTTCAAATGTTAAAGCGGTTCTCTGCCACTTGGCTGATGGCCCAGGACTTGACATAGGACACTTAGGAGGCATGGTTAAATACTTCAAGCACAAAATCACTGCACTGTAGGTAACAACAACAAAAGGTTAAGAAAGCAAGATCATACATCCGCACGCTGCCAAAACCAATGTGAGACCGGTGGGAATGAGACTGTGAGGCATGTGCGCGTGGCTTGTTTTGGCAGGAAAGCAGTGCGTCTCGTCCCACATAATACTGATCGGCCAACAGCCTCGCAGACTCCACCACACAGGCATGCATAACTGTGAGTTTTGGTCGCATTTAAGGAGAAGTTGGTAGAAATAAGTTTGACGTACAACTATGAAAAAGTATTGTCTGAAGACGCATATAGCGAGGATAGGGTCTACATAACATCAACCAATTCTCCTTTGTCTATCCTGCTGGTTATTTCTTCAAAGAATTCCAACTGATTTTTCAGGCAAGATTTCCCTTTCAGGAAACCATGCTGATTATGGCCTATTTCATCATATGCCTCCAAGTACCCTGAGACCTCATCCTTAATAATTGACTCCAACATCTTCCCAACCACTGAGGTCAGACTAATTGCCCTATAGTTTTCTTTCTTCTACTTCTTTCCCTTCTTGAAGATTGGAGTGACATTTCCAATTTTCTGATCTTTCAGAACCATTCCAGAATATAGTGCTTCTTGATAAATCACTTCTGATGCCTCCAAAACCTCTGCAGCCACCCCTTTCAGAACCCTGGGGTGTACATCATCTGGTTCAGGTGACTTATCTACCTTCAGACCTTTCGGTTTCCCAAGAACCTTCCCTCTAGTTATGATAACTTCACACATATCATGGAACTCTCACCATCTGCCGGTGTCTTCCACATTGAAGACATGTAAAATACTTATTCAGTTCATCCACCTTTTCCTTTCCCCCAGTACTACCTCTCCAGCATCATTTTCCGGCAGTCTGATATCCCCTTTCACTTCTTCTTTACACTTTGTGTATCTGAAGAAACTTTTGGCATTCTCTTTAATACTATTGACTAGCTTACTTTCATATACTATCTTTACCTTCGTAATGACTTTTTATTTGCCTTCTGTTTGTTTTTAAAAGTTTCCCAATCCTCTTTGGCTTTTAAGTTAGCTTTTACATCTCTTGTTAGCCACAATTGTATCATATTTCCATTGGAATACTTCTTCCTCTTTGGGGTGTCCCTTCCAAATTGCTTCCAGAAATTCCAGCCATTGGTGCTGTGCCATTGTTCTTTTCCAATCAATTCTGGCCAACTCCTCGCTCATGCTTCTGTAATTCCCTTCACTCCACTGTAACACTGATACATCTGACTTTAGCTTCTCCTTCTCAGGTTTCAGGTATCCAGATATACAATGAAAAACCTACCTGCAGCAGCATCAAAGACACATGGCATCACGTAATCAACATTCACAAGAAAAACATAAAGCAAATATAGATTATTTTCATTTTTACAAGAAAATAACACAATTAGAACAAAAAGATTTCTTAGTGCAAAGAGATCAAAATTTGTTGTAAGTGTTGCTAACCAGAACTAATAAGGGTTAGCTGGTTGGTTGATGAACTGAATGGGTGAAGAAAGATTCATAAAGAGATTGCAACATATATAAAAGTATTTTAGAAGTTAGATTTACTCTCGTACCTCTATCCTCAAATGGCTGAAGAGAATGGATGCAATTAGCTTCCTATTCATGTGATGTCTATTGTCAGAAGAACAAAGAAGAAAAGGAAGATGGGAGGATATTAATTGTTTGCTCCCATCACTGAGTCTCACAGACACAGCCAATTAAGTTGAGTGGAATGTATAGAAGTACCTCTGGGTACTGGGGGGGAAATAATCAAGTTTTGGGACATGCACAAATGACAACATGTGAAATGCTGAGGCTCAGAACAATACACATAGTGAGTAATATAAATGCATTGAACTCCATTTCTGAATGTCAGATCCATTGATGATGGGAACATATGTAGTGTTTGATGCTACATTCACCCATAATCACAATACTCAGGATTTTTTATTGTGGTTCTGAAATGCCATTCCACTTCTTTAGGATTCAATTTGCTTGGCTTTAATTACCTGTAAACTCCCTTACCTTGACAAGATCATGAACTCCTTCCACCGTTCAATCTGAGATTTCCTGATGAAGGGTCTCAGCTGGAAATGTTAACTGGTTATTCTTGCCCATAGATGTTGACTGACTTGCTGAGCTCCTCCAGCATTTTATGTGTATTGCTAAAGATTTTCAGCACCTACAGAACCTCTTGTATCACTCTCTTCCTGTTTCTTCACACCATCGTAAGATGGGATATGTAGGAGCCATGCAAATACTTCTATCTGCATATTACTCTGTGTTGCGCATTTATTATGTGTACTTTGGTAACTAGTCACGTGAGTGGGGGTGTGGTAAAATCAAAGGGAATAAGTTGAGTATTTGTGCTTTGTTCTGGTCAATTTGGAGCTAGGGAATGCCAGAACTCATATCTTTTGTTGACTGCTTAGTTGCACTTAATTACACCACTTCAAGATTGTATGCTTTGCTAATTGCTAATAAAGAATCGAGCACAATTCTTTGACTTTTCAAACATCTTTACCGGAGTGACTAAAGGGCACATCATACAAGGATAGCAAACCATGCTAGGTCAGCAGAGAGGCGATTGACTTGTTAGAACTGGCTGCTACCGGATATGTGTCCCTTTCAACATAGAACATTGTCAATGCTCATGTTGTAGTTTATCATCAGCAGCGATGCATTAGAATCATACTCCCATTGTACAGTACATTTTCCCATTAATGGTAACATAGGGTCTTAGTTGACAGATGCAGATACTTTGTTGACCCCCAAGGGAAATTATAGTGTCAAAGTAGCATTAGAAGTGCGCAGATATAAATATTAGAAGAGAAGTGGAAAGAATAACAAATAAGTTACCACAAACAGTCTAACAGGAGGGTGTCGTCATTTCCCCGGCTATAGGTTGACTCATTAGAGAGCCTATTGGCCAAGGGTAAGAATGACCTTATATAGTACTCTTCGGAGCAGCACAGTTGTCTTAGTCTATTACCATAAGTACTTCTCTATTCAGTGAAGATGGAATGCAGAGGGTGGGAAACATTGTCCAAAATTGCTAGGATTTTACGTAGGGTCCTTTGTAGCATCCAGTGCATCCAGTGTGGCCCTTCTTCTCCACAGCCTTTGTGTTGGTGCTCCACTCATGCCTGTCGTCCAGGTGCACTACCAGATACTTGAGGTCCTTACACATCCACATCTTGACTATCAATAGTAAGAGGGAACAGTACAGGCTTAGTCTTCCTAAAGTCCATCACCAGCTCCTTTGTCTTACTGATGTTGAGCTGCAGAAGATTCAGCTTGCATTTTTTGACAAAATCCTCCACCATGGCCCTATATTCATCCTCCCATCCTCCCTTTATACACCCCACTATCACCAGAGAATTTCTGCACATGACATGACTCAGTGTTGTATCTAAAGTACAAGATATATAGGGTAAACAGGTAGGGAGACAATACAGTCCCCTGATTCCACAGATTATTATAGATACTGTAAACCTAATTTACAGATTTTCACCAACAAAGAATCACCAATTATTTTCAATTCCTTGGTTCCTTTTAACACAGGTAATTTATCCCTTACCTTTCAAAAAACCCAGATGAGTGAAAAAAAATGTAACTTTCTGGAGAAATCCAGAATGGGAAGATACAAGCAGAAAGTGAAAAACAAATCGGTGAGTGAAATCAAGAAGCTCGATTGATCTAATAATAGAGGCTTGACACGTAGCAACCTCCAAGAGGATCACAACCTTGTCATGGTTTGGAGTCTTCTGAGCTTCATTGACTCACAGATCTATGTTGGTTGGAGTCAGGGCTTTATGCTTTGGCTCTTGGTAGGGTCACCCATGACAAACAGGTCAAAGGGTAAAGGCCGGACTAAGAGTGGTCCACCGGTCCTCCAGGTTCAGGGGTTCAGCTCAGAGCAAACAGCATTGACTGGTAAAACAAAATTGTTATGGAAAAAGTAATGAAGAATCGTTTTGCATCCGAATGTGATGATATTCCTGAGTCTCCCCCTGGTACTTGCCTGTCTGACAGTAGTGAAAACCGAGAAGAAACTACTGACATGATGAAGGAAGCTCTGCATACTGGGAAAGATGAAGAAACTTCATTATTGCCCGAAATGCAAGAGGCATAACAGGCAGTAGGTAGGTAAGGCATGCAACAAAACAAAACTGTAACATCAGTAAAATCAAAAAGGAAATGGACCGCTTGTCGAAGGTATTGAGTATGGAATTTTGATTAATTCATCGCAATATATGTACCCAACAAACAAATCTTAGGTATAAAGACAAAGCAACCATTTTCCTTTATCAAGCCTAGAAAATTTGTTGCTTTCATTAACATTTATATTCTAACAACACATCTAATTTGTTACGAAAGCAATAATCTTTAATGATTATTTAATGTGCTTTCTTAAAGTTTGTGTAAATTAACAAAGCATTTGAACAGTTTTTTGTTCACTGATCTGTTAAACCAGAAAGTAAATGGATCCTGTAATATTTTTATATTGCAATATCCACACCAATTATATTTTTATGGGTATTATTTTTTATATTTTATGTTGTTTCATCTGAACAAATGTCAGAATCAGCTTTATTATCACTAACATATGTTGTGAAATGTGTTGGTCGACAGTAGCAATACAATGCAAGACACAAAAATTATGTTACAAAAATAATTAAGTAGTGTAAAAGATGAATGCTAATTCAAATAAGGTTCTGGTATGGGGTGGCGGGGTGGTGGGGGGGGGGTGATTGCACAGAAAGCTGCAGAAAGTTGTGAACTTAGTCATCTCTATCACGGGCTCTGGACTCCTAAACATCCAGGACATCTTCACAGAAGCACTGCCTCAAGAAGGTGGAATCTATTATTAAGGACTCCCATCACCCAGGGCATGTCCTGTTCTCATTGCTACCATAAGCAACAAGTTAAAAGAGCCTGAAGGCACAAACTCAACGATTCAGGATTAGCTTCTTCCCTTCTACCATCAGATTTCTGAATGGACATTGAAGCCATGAACACTACCTCACTACTTTTGTTTGCACTATTTATTCAAAGTTCAAAGTACATTTATTATCAATGTACCTATATATTGGAACATTAGGAAGTTTTTGTCAAGAACAGACCATTCAGCTCAATGAAGCTTGCCAAGTTTCTAGTCACATAGTGCGTTGAAATAACTATCATGTTTTGATTTTAAACTCTTTAAGGTACTACTCTAAACTACAGAACTAGGTAGTTTGTTCCATGTGTCCACAACTCACTGTGTAAAGAAATACTTTTTGATGTTAGTCTGAAATCTCGCTTTAATGAGTCTCTACCTATGGTTCCATGTCCTCCTTGATGGATTAATTTTGAAATAGCAGCTGGCATCCACTTTACTTATACCCCTAATGATTCTGAACACTTCTATCATGTCTTCTTTCATTCTGCATCTAAGGCAAAAACGATCTAATTCTTTCAACCCTTCTTCATAGCTCATACCCTGCAGACCTGGAATGAGTCTCGTTGCCTTTCTCTGAACACTCTCCAGTGACTTTACATCTCTTACAAAATATAGAGACCAAAATTGTACACAGTACTCAAGGTGTGACCTCATACAGCTTAAGGAGAACGTCTCTAGATTTGAACTTCACTGAGAGCATTATATAGCCCAACATCCTATTTGCCTGCCTAACCACTTCTATGAATTATCTAGATGTTGATAATGGTGGGTCTACCAGCATGCCCATACAGTGCACTTTCTAACTCAAGACTCCCCGTTGGATATTTATATATAATATTGCAACTTCCTATATGTAATATTTTACATTTACTTACATTAAATTTCATCTGCCATTTATCTGTCCATATATGGATTTTGTTTAGATCTAACAGTACTGATTCTGCTGCCTGAATGTTATTAGTCTGTCCCCCTAAATTTGTGTCATTTGCAAACTTTATTAGTTTATTGGTTATGTGCTTATCAAAATCATAAATGTAAATTAAAAACAGCAGTAGCCCCAAAACAGATTCCTGCAGAACCCCACTTTTAATATCTTAATGTTCCTCTCATCATAACTCATTGTTTTCTGTTTTTGAGTTGATTCTGCACCCATTCACACACCTTTCCCTGAATCCCTGCCTCCTGTAATTCGATTATTAACCTCTCATGGCTTATCTTGTCAAAAGCCTTCTGAAAGTCCGAGTAAATTATATCAACCGCACTATTGTTATCGTAAATTTTTGTTGTCTCTTCATAGAACTCCACCATATTAGTAAAACATGATTTCTCCTTTCTGAACCCTGCTGGGCTTTTCTGCTAACATGCCGATCCTTATCTTCTGCTTTTCCACCTCATTCTCTATTAATGACTCTGTTATCTTACCTACGATACACATTAATCTCACAGGTCTATAGATATCAGATGCAGTCAACCTTCTTATATACCGGGACAATGTTAACCCATTTCCAGTCCTATGGGATTTCACCAGTCTTCACTGACTTTTGAAAAATACATGTTAGGGGTTTGTATATATAATCACAGACCTCTATAAGTACCCTTGGATATGTGTTGTCCGGCCTTGAGATTCGTCTCCTAACAGGCAGCCATGAAACAAAGAAACTCAAAAGAAATCATTAAAAAAAGGTGACTGTCCAACACCCAGTGTGCAGAGATAGAAAAACAGATCATGTAAGCAATAAATACAAGCAAATATCATTCTGAACTGAAGGCCACAAAGAGAGTCCGTCCACAGACTCTTTTAGTTCAGTGCAATGTGGAGCAGTGAGTTGAACTGACCCAACACCCTGACCTTTGCAATCTGGTCCAGCACCTAAATCATTCTGTCCAGTCACTTCCATGTGCACTGGGGTCTGGACCCCATCCCCTCAATTCCTGACCTTTCCAATTTGGCCTGGTACATAAATCGTTGTCCAAACACCGGGCTCAGCCCAAAGTAACTTAAAGAACAAAATAAAAGTGAAATCTAAGCTTCACCATGTTATTTGTATCAAAGGGGTTGTTCAATAATTTGTGTAAAATATGTAACGTACAATAATTTAACTTTAAGTGGGACACAGTTTCTGACCATACTAAACTTGGTAAAATTAGAGTGGCAACTTGTCATGGCGTCAGACTTAATGTAATGCTTATTTCTTTTCAACTCACCACTTTACACTATTTAATCCTTACTTATTGTCAGATACCACTGGGAATTGAATAAAAGGAAGGTTGCTAACTCCATTTAATTGAATGAAATTAACAAGTGGATAATTATGCGTTTTTGTATCCTCTATTTCATATCTGTTTCAACTCCTCAGGCCTCCTCCTGGAAGCATGCATCAAAATATAACAGTCTAACTGAAACTTTGATGATAATTAACTATAAATATGCAAATAAGAGGATTCAAAGCAATTAGAGTTGATAGCCAAGAGGAAGATTTTTTTTTATCAACATCGATATGGTCGCCCGTGGTCTATCTCTACACTTGAATATCTGGGATGATACAAGATGCACAGAATCTTGTAGAGCTGATTATTCCTACCAATATCGTAAGTGTGATTGCAGTCTGACAGAGTTAATCAAATTAATGATAATAACTTCATTAATATGAAAATGTGTAACAGAATCTTGGAATTTCAATTACCACAAACAAAGTAAAGGCAAGCTAATTTCTGCTGATCAGTATTCACTTAGTAAGTACAGATACTAGAGAAACAACAATCTTAGATTCACAGAGCACAGAGAAAGACTCTGCCACCCACCACATGCCAACTATTGTACTGAGCTAAACAGGTCTCATTTACCCACATTTGGTCTGTTTTGGAGATTCAAATGCTTGTCTGAATGTTTCTTTCAAGTCCCACCCCCTCCAGCCCATCCACTTTCTCCTTATAACTGGACTGCACCATTCCAGTCAATATCTTGCTAAATTTCCTCTGCTTCCTCTCCAGTGTGATCATATCCTTGAGACTGTTGCAAACAGAATACTAATAGCTAATGAATGGTTAATACAAAGGGCCATAACTTCAAAGTGTTGCGAGGAGAGTATAGGGGCATGTCAAAGGTGTTCTTTTTTTACACCGAGAGTGGTAGGTGCATGGAAAATGTTGCCTGGGGTAGTGGTAGAGCCGGGTACATTAGAGACAGTTAAGAGACTCTTAAATAGGCACATAAACAAAAGAAAATTTTGGAGGGGGAAGCTAGGTGAGAGGAATAGTTTAGATTGATCTTGGAGAAGGTTAAAGGGTTGGCACAAAATCATGGGCTGAATGGCCTGTACTGTGCATACCATTCTATGTTCTACGTCGAATGTATCCAAAATATTCCAAAACAGAAATGAAACATTATACCCATTCTGATATGTCTATCCATGGCCTCCACTACTGTCGTCTCATGTCAAGATGAAGCCACACTCCTTATATACCATCTAGGTAGGCTCCAACTTGATGGCATGAACATTGACTTCTCTAACTTCCATTAATGCCTCTTCTCCCCTTCTTACCCCATCCCTGATTTATTTATTTTCCCCCCTCCCCTTTTTGTTCTCTCTCTGCCCATCACTCTGCCTGTTTTCCATCTCCCTCTGGTGCTCCCACCCTCCTTTCTTTCTCCTGAGGCCTACTATCCCATGATCCTTTCCCTTCTCCAGCTCTGTATCACTTTCGCCAATCACCTTTCCAGCTCTTAGCTTCATCCCACCCCCTCCGGTCTTCTCCTATCATTTCGCATTTCCCCCTCCCCCCACTACTTACAAATCTCTTACTATCTTTTCTTTCAGTTAGTCCTGACGAAGGGTCTCAGCCCGAAACGTCGACAGCGCTTCTCCCTATCGATGCTGCCTGGCCTGCTGTGTTCCACCAGCATCTCGTGTGCGTTGCATGAAACATCATACCTTTGTTTTCTTGTTGCTCTGGAACAATGGCACTGGGATCAAATTGGCGACTGGGTACACAACTCCATTTAAGTGCCAGATTCACGTTGAAAATTAAACTTAATTAAATGATTGTAAGTGCCAGATTGCTCCTTATATACATATGTACATTGTTATCTTTGCATATTCAACTGCGTTAAGGAGGTAATCTCCTCCGATCCCAAATATTTATGTGAAGTCAGGAGAGAAGTTCTTTGGTATTCACTCAGTGCATTGGCCCGGAAGTTGGGTTAAAAACTTACTCTGTAAGTACTTCATTTTAAAGCACAGAGTTTGGCATGCTTTAAATAGATAACTGTGCCAACATCCTATTCTGTAGTTGTTGTGAAACACTCCTTAGAACAATATTAATTGTGATGATAGTTGTTTATCTTTAAACACTGAATTGTCTTTGTCACACTCTGTCATTGGAAAGCCAATAACAATGCTATGATTGTTAATAGCATCCAACTCACTGAATGCTAATGTTCCTTAATACCTTCCCTGGCATATTATTAGACACTTACCACATCCTACATTGTATTACAGTTAGCAAAATGTTAGGCTCCCATGAGTCATTTAATACTGAAAGCTAAATAACATGTCAATATGAACGCAAGACAGAATCAAGTCCCTAATTGGTTATCTTTGTGATGAATCCCAATACATCACAAAAGAAAGTAACACCACTTTATTCTAATCAGATGATCTTCCTTTGCATTATTTTTCATGATTATTAGGCAATGTTTCTGTCTAAGTAATAATGGTGTCTAACTATTCATTAGAATTCAATTTCTTATTTCTGAAAGTCTATCTATAATTGAATGACCTGTTCCTGAACAGAAAGTGTAAATAAATAGCTCTCAAGTCAAGTTTATTGTCATTTAACTACGTACATGTATACTGTTAAACAAGACAACATTTCTCCGAACCGAGATGTAAAGCAGACTAGTATACATAACACAAATATAACACACAATAACTTATGAAGATAAGGATAAAATCTACAAATGAATTACACGTAAGTAAACAAAATAAAGTGCATATTTTGAATACTGTAAGGAACAGAACAAATTAAACTTGAATTGAAATGAATTGAATTGAAAATGTGATATATTTGTTCTCTCAAGTAGCAGGGAGTTCAGAAGCCTATTGGCCTAAGGGAAGAAATTGTTTCCCATCCTGACTGTTCTTGATTTTATGCATTGGAGCATCCTGCCTGATGGTAGAAAGTCAAAGAGGATGCTGGATGGATGGGTTGGATCCTTGATAATACTCACAGTTCATTGTAGGGACTTCCAGTCTGATGCTCTGCTGCTCCCGTACCAGATGGAGATGCAACTGGTCAGTATGCTCCCAGTGATGCTCCTGTAAAATACAGTTAAGATGGGGTGGGGTAGATAATCTTGCTTGCCTAAATAACCTTAGGAAGTGGAGGTGCTGCTTTGCTATCCTGTTCAGGGAGGTGATATTGAGGAACCAGGACTCCCAGGACCATGATGTGAATGCCCAGGGATAGAAGATGTAAAATATAGGAAAGTATTTTTGCAGAATTCAGTCTCAAAAGTTTGAGCGATGAATGTACTGTACAAACTGGTGATTTATTAGAAAATGGACATAGCTGTTGGACAGAGTAGTGTGATGTCTGGCCCATCTTATCACAATGGGCTTCTGCCAGAGCAGCTGATAATCTATTGTGCCAAGTGGGATTGATTAAATTAGGTCAAAAATTGTGATTGCAAATGTAATAGTTAGCACCAAGGAGATGCTATGTGGAAGGGAGCTCCAGGGCAGTTTGCAGCATGTGAAATGCTTCCATCACAGACTCTTTTCAAAGTAATGGCATTTGCCTTTGAACAAAGTTAGAGGGCTTCTGCCTGGGCCTTGGCTGCTGTGCTCAGACCCATGCAATCTGAGTAATCTGGCTTTCCTCCACTGTTTCCATCAGGAACTAATGAAAGGAAATTGCAAGACACGGCCAAAAGTACAAAGCCAAAGGCAAATTACTTGGAATGAGGAAAAAAGATAAATTAAATCTCAAGAAAACAAATTAGTTTTACGGAAAAGCTTCTGCAATGAGTGCATGTGCCCACTGAGTTCATTAATTGCTTGACTATCTTCTTCAGGTAGATCAGCCTCGGTGGAGGTTCAATCACAAACAAGAAAACTTCTGCAGATGCTGGAAATCCAAGCAACCCACACAAGATGTAGGAGTAACTCAGCAGGCCAGGCAGCATCTAAGGAGAACAATGAACAGTTGATGTTTCGAGCCGAGACCAAGTGGAGGATCCTTCAGTTTGGATGAGATGAGGAAGCAGTACATCTGAAGAATAAACTATGGAAATTAAATCAGTTGCAATTTACACTAGCAGGATTGTTTACCATAAGACCATAAGACCATAAAACATAAGAGCAGAATTAGACATTGAGTTTTCTCCACCATTCCATCATGGCTGATTTATTATCCCTTTCTCTTCCATTCTTCTGCCTTCTCCTGATAACTTTTGACACCCTTGCTAATCAATAATCTATCAAACTCCACTTTAAAAACACCCAATGACTTGGCTTCCATAGCTGTCTCAGGAAATGAACTCCACTTATTCAGAACCCCCCAGCTAAAGAAATTCCACCTCATCTCTGTTCTAAAGGGATTTCCTTCCAATCTGAGGCTTTGCCCTCTGGTCTTGGACTCACCCGCTATAAAAATCATGGACACTCTATCTAGGCCTTTCACTATTCAAGGTTTCTAAGAATCCCTAGCAAAGATGAAAATTTGATGATAATGATGGAGACATTATGCCTAAAGATACGACCATGGTTCCTCCAGAGAGAAGCATTATCAAATAGGAGAATTGATGAAATGAGATGAAAGGTTTAATTCTGTATTGGGATCTAGTCTAATACGATTTACACTCACCATAATGTTAAAGTGGAACCTATTTTTAACTGTAGGAAATTAGTACAACATAGGGCATAATGGAATGGTGGGACAGAGCTGATGGATAGAATTGCTTAATTCTCCTTTTCTTGTCTGATAAAACATTTTTATTTTAAAATATAATTTTCCCAATACCACAAAATGAATATAATATGTCCTATATTTAAGAAGTCATCTGTATCCATGACATCTCCGAATATACATCAGTGAATAGCTAAGGAATTGGACAAAAAGAGCCAAAAAAGACAATTGTGATGAATAATTATACCAAGTATAAATTATGAAGTATCAATTATTCAGGATCCCCACAAAGAACACCCAAAGGGAAAATCCATTCTCCTCATTTGAAAACCAGTTTACTATCACTTCAATGTTTCTTTGAAATGGGGTAAGTAACTTGCAACAAAATGGGAAATATGATTTTAAAAAAGAAAGACCTTTATTTATATAATGCAGCTCATCTATCTTATAGAAAATCACATAGCACTTTCTGGCCAATTTGTGATGTGTTCTTGATTACAATGCAAGAAATAGAGCACCCACAAGGCATCCTGGAAAGGTCGTGCAACAATGAATGTGATTTAGGGATAAAGGCATCAAGCAGCTTCTCATTATGGCACCATGTTTCTCTTTCATCCACCTGAAAGAACAGATACACCACATTCTCAATTTGATTCATTTCAAGTTTAATTGCCATTCAACCATACATGAATACAGCCAAACAAGACAACGTTACTCCAGAGCCAAGGTGCAAAACACAGTACCAACAGTCACACACAGCACAAGTCACGCATAGCACATACATATTCAAAAACATATTCAGCAAGATACAACTACACAATAAAAAAGTCCATCAGCGCTGCAGAAATCTGCAGTCGACCACAACAGAAGGCAACTTAACATTTGTTCTAATAAAAGGTGCACTGAACATTGCAACATTCCCTTCATATTCTCTACTTAAATCAGCATGGATCTTTGATTTTCAAATTTAGGAAGTAGGATTTAGGACCTTCTCACAGATTAACGTGTTCTTGACAGAGATATAGCTGACATTAAAATGGGGCACAATGGGGCAAACATTCTGATTGCTTCTGGCATCTGGTCAATACTTAATGGATGCAAACGGATCATATATTTGAGAAGAAGGTGGTAACAAGTGGTTAGCATATTTACTTCTCCAGCTTGCAGTTAGGAACTAAAGTTGAAGAAGAATCTTACATAATGATCAGTGTTTTGATTTGACTAAACTTGGACCACGATAAAAGAATTTAGAAGATCGGCAAAATTGTGATACAGAAAACACCATATATTTCCTTATCAAATTACAAGGGTAGATGCCCATAAACCTTTGCAAAGCGTTGTGAGCAGAGTACAAAGGAAATGTAGGCTCCCACAACCAATGGATTCATTTTCATCTCGTGTACTTGATATTTATTTCTAATTAATTTATTATTATTATTTCTTCTTTTTGTATTTGCATAGTTGTTGTCTTTTGCACACTGGTTGAAAGCTAAAGCTGGTGCTGTCTTTCATTGATTCTGTTATGGTTATTAATCTATGGATTTATTGAGTATACCCATAAGACAATGAATCTCAGGGTTGTATATGGTGACATATATGAAATCACCTGCTTTCCTTGGCTGCGTAAGTCACACTCTGGTCCCACTAAACCCATGAGATTGAGACAGCTCTCCCAGCCCAAACCTCGATTTGTGTGGATGCTGTGTAATTTGCTACCCTGTTACAACTCAATGCCAAGAAATAACAGACTGCACACTGCATTAAAGGAATTATATAATTTTTATGGATCTTAACTAAAGGGTTAGTAAATTAAAAAAAAGGAAAAACAAAAAGGGCCCGTTATAATTAAACAGGCAAATGTGCTCAACTCTTCCAAAAGTCATACATATTCAGTGATCCTGAGAAGACGTCAGCACCTGGTTCCACCGAATCACAGGACCCCCACTGGCTTGAATCCTATGCCTGGTTCTCTCCAGCGTCTTCTGTCTTCATACCCCACCAAACAAAAGACCCAGCTCTAACCAAAGCACCCATTATCTCTAACCATAACCCACACACTGCTTCTACAGAAAGACCATTACGTTGGCAGTGAAACCTTTCCCAGGGTGTTAGATATATGTACTTTGACAATAAATTTACTTTCAACTTTAATATTTAGTGGCTTAGATCAAAAATTAAGTGACCAGATTAGTAAGCTTGTTGATGACACAAAAATTCATAAGTAGTAAAATAAGTTGTCAGAGGGATATAGATCAGCTGAAGTAATAGTGACAGATGGAATTTAATTCAGTGTGAGGTAATGCAGCTTGAGACATCAAATACTGGCAAGACAGTTGCAGTAAATGGCAGGTGTGTTTGGAGCTTTGATGTACAGAGAGGGTTGAGGTTGCATTTATAGTTCACTGAAAATAGTGAGACAGGTGGATAGGACAGTACAGGGCATTTTGCATGCTTGTTTGCAAAGACTGAGATAGTAAGTGTACAAGCTGGGACATCATGGTGCAGCCGTACAAGATACTGGTTAGGTATGTGGAGACTCGAGTGCAACTCTGGTTGCTGCATGCCAAGAAGGATGTGACAGCATTTGATAGAGCATAGAAGAGATTCACAGAGATGTTGAAACAGAAAGCTTTTGTTACAAGGGGAGATTGCTTAATCTAGCTTTAACATAGCAGGCAGAATGGTAATCTTTTAGAGCAGGGTTTCCCAACCTGGGATCTAGGGGCTACTTACTTAATGGTATGAGTCCATGGCATAAAAAAAGGTTGGGAACTCCGTTACAGAGGTTTAAAGATTATGAGGGTCATACAGTAGATAGGGTAGATGGTAAGAATCTTTTCATTAGGTTATGGGAGTTTAACACTAGATGTCTCAGATTCGGTGAGAGAGGGATTACTTTAGAGGAGATTTGAGGAATGATTTGTTCAAAGAGAGGGTCTTGGTTATACGGAATAAGGTGCCAGAGGAGAAAGTTGACGAAGATGCAACTACAAAGTTTAACATGCTTTTCGAGAAGGAAGCCTGTGCATTTGTCTCAAAGTAATTTCATCTAAAGATTTCAAAAAGACCACTATCTGGTGGTCAAAAATGTCCTCCATCTCTCTTAAATTGGATTTAGAGCTACCATTGCATATAGAGAAATAATTTAGACTATCACTCATAATGTGACTCTATTGTCAATCATAATGTGAGTATGATTCCTTGCATTTCTTTGGAAATGTAATATCATTTTTTTATCCTTTTAAATGTTTGCTGTCTCTCTTTTATTCTCCTACAAAGTGGTCCCAAAGAAGTCAGTCGTCTTCAGAGGGACTGTTCAATGTGTGAATCTGGATAATGATCCACGATGATTATTGAAGGATAGTATGTCATCCATCTCCATACTTCTGTTCAACCCATGAACACTCAGCACAGATCCAGTGGCAGTCAATGACTGGCCGGGACGAACAGAGACAATGACTCTTTGCTAATGGCAGAAGGTAATTGTAGTGAAATACAGTATTGTGTAAAAGTCTTAGGCATCCCAGAATTTTATACAGTCTCAGATTGTACGTCCTCCATAGAGCCCTGATCTCAACATCATTAACATAGTCTGTGATTATCTGTACTGACAGAAGCAAGCGACACAGCCAAAGCCTGCAGAAGAACTATGGCAAGTTCCCTGGGATGCTTGGAACAACCTATCACCCAGTTTTCTTATAAGACTGTGTGATATTTAGAAACTTTTAATTTCATTATTTTTGAAAGCATTTTTGCTTTTTCACATTTTTGACTTTTGCATGGGCCAGCCTGTGTTGTAGTGCCGTCAGCACTGGACTTGGAGGCGGGTGATCCTGTTCGAATCTGGTCGGGTCAGAACCTGGGCAGCAGCAGTATCTGCACGAAAGAAAGGCCTGGGAATCTACTTCCATATCTTACCACAGAAGCCCTATGGAGAACTATACTATCCATAGGGTCACCATGAGTCGACCCTGACTCAACAACACTCAACAACAAGATGTTTGCATAGCATTGCACTTATTTAGCATTCTTCAAAGTCTGAACTTGCTGATTTCCAACTATATTTTAATGACACTGCAAAACATGCTTAGACATCAAGAAATTCCAGTTTCTAACAGATTGAGATAGTTCTACATGTTTTTATCATTTTTGTCTGCCATGAACACATTTGAACTTCATTTCAGTTTTGTAAAACTGCAATTCTATCTTTTTCACATTCATTTGTTTATAAATAGTCAAAAAAACTAGAGACATCATAACTCATTTGTAATTTTGTCAGTTCCTAGATAAGTATTGTATCCACAAAATCCCTGGTATGTGTCCTCAATATTCTCAATTACTATTTTGAAATTCCTTCTGCGGATGTTAACGAAGTTCTTGAATATATCATTAAGTTGTTCCCAGACTATTAAACCACTGTGAAGGAATAAAGCAATCAATCTTCTGAAAACACTTCTGAATAAACCAGAAAAAAATAGTGAAAATATAATCCTCCCTCAGAAGTTCAGGGTTACAGACAGTTCATAACTGTTTCTTTTCCATGACCTTGGCTCATATGTTACAAAACATTGAATCTTTGTTGCCAATCCCTTATCTGTGTTTCCTCATGTACAATGGATAGCCATCCAGATTCTTTAAGCGTATTCCATCAACATAAATCCTAGCTGAATAATTCCAATAGTTGCAATTGAGTTCACCCAATGATTGATTGTTGACTTGAAAATTATGAAAACATCTAACTCCAGTAGTGCAGAACATCACTGACCTGATGTAATGCATAGCACAGACATCTATCCTCACATAAGTTTCCCATTTGAAATGGATCCTTCTGGAAGTGAGATGAAAAGGGATTACATTTTAATTTAACCATCCATGTGTTTGGAAACAGTCAGAAGTGGAGACATTAACTCCAATGCTCTGTTGCCCCAAATTGCAAACTGACTCATTGCACCAATCCCCTCACTTTTCTGGCTGTTACTCAACTTCAGGTTTTCATTTTGGGTCATCGGTAATGTACTTGGGACCCAGTCGATTATAAGCAATTTGACATTGGCAGCCAATCTTGACATGGGCACTCAATGTGAGGATTAATAGGAAACTGTGAGCTGATAAGCTGAGTAAGCTTTTTTTGAATCTGACAATGATAGATGTAGATGGGAAAAGGTGAGAGGAATCTTAGGTACAACATTTATGCCAGATTCAAACTTCCTAGAATTGCACTAACAGAAAATTTAAATTTGACAATAACTTGACCAGCATAAACTTGAATATAAACATAAACTTGAAACTGGAAACTGTGAGATGAAAGGTCACCAGATATGACGAGAATGGATCTTGATGTCAGGTACGAGTGGAGGTATAGGAGCATAAAGACACTCTCTGAACATTTTAGGAAGAGCTCCTTCCCCTCACTATCAGACTTCTAAATAGACAATGAGCCCATGAACACTACCTCACTATTTGTACTCTTTGTTCCCCATCTATTTACTTTTATACATATTTCTTATTGGTATTTTATGTAATACACTGTATTTCTGTTGCAGAACAATAAATTTCATGGCATACGTCATTGATGATAAACCTTATTCTGATTCTCAATATGAAACTGAGTACCCATGGGACTTCTCTCAAAGTCCAAAACTACAACCCGTTGTGAGAGATGGGAATGGGTAAAGTCAGTCAACAGGGCTCTGCTGAAGCTGTATAGGCCCTGTACAGTGGATACTATGGATTACAGAAACATTGATGAACTCCAACCATACATTCAACTTTGAACAACGGAGGTGGGAGGTTATCAATGGGCTGTGCTCTGTTGGTAAATACTTAGGAAGCAGAATCTTTGATGTTCAGTGCTAACAGATTAAATGGCCATTATCACATTTCTATTTGTGACAGATTGATGGTGGAAAATGAAACACAGAAACATAGAAAACCTACAGCACAATACAGATCTTTTTGCCCACAATGCTGTGCCAAACGTACTTACTTCAGAAATTACCTAGGGTTACCTATAGCCCTCTATTTTTCTAAGCTTCATGTACTTATCCAATAGTCTCTTAAAAGATCCTATTGTATCCGCCTCCACCAATGTCACTGGCAGCCCATTCCACACACTCACCATTATTTGTGTAGAAAACTTATGCCTGACATGCCCTCAGTTCCTACTTCCAAGCACCTTAAAATTGAACCTACTTGTGTTAGCCATTTCAGTCCTAGGAAAAAGCCTCTGACTATCCACATGATCAATACCTCTCATCATCTTATACACTTCTATCATTCTACGTCACTCCAAGGAGAAAAGGCCGAGTTCACTCAACATATTCTCATAAGGCATGCTCCCCAATCCAGGTAACATCCTTGTAAATCTTCTCTGTACCCTTTCTATAGTTTCCACATCCTTCCTGTAGTGAGGTGACCAGAACTGAGCACAGTACTCTTAAGTGGGGTCTGACCAGGGTCCCGTATAGCTGTAACATTACCTCTCGGCTCTTGAACTCAATCCCAGGGTTGATGAAGGCTAATACACCGTATGCCTTCTTAACCACAGAGTCAACCTGCGCACCAGCTTTGAATGTCCTATGAACTCAGACCCCAAGATCCCTCTGATCCTTCACATTGCCAAGAGTAATGTCTTTTACATCTCCTAAAATCCAACATTGACAACACCTCAATGTGTCCATTTACTGTAATCTTGTGGACAACATAAGCCTCAGTTTTGCTTTACTTTCATGCTTCCCTCTTGCTAAAGACATTGCCTGTCAGAAACACAAACAAAATGTCGGAGGAATTCAGAAAGTCAGGCAGCATCCATGGAAATGAATAAACAGTCAATGTTTCAGGCCAAGACTGTTCTTCAGGACTGCCTCTCAGAAGTCAAGTTTACCAATTCGCAGCACCCCTACATTTGTTTGGAGAGATTAGGCTTACCTTGGGTTTTAAACATCCTTAGCTCAACACAGGACAGGGATATGATTCCAATACTAAGAACCTGATTTATGTATTTCAGTGGGATGACACAGGCCTGACATGACTTGCATTTTCTCCTAAATGCTAGGGAACTGCCATTATGGCATAAAATGAAACTGATATGTTCTTTATTTTTTAAAGAAGTTCAAGCAAACATTGAAATACAATTTAGTAATCAGGTGATGTCCAAAAATATACTTGCTACTGATTGGCATGTTTCAATGCTACACTGTCTCTTCCCTGCAGAATGGAAGAGTGATGGTTGTATGAAAAATCTTAAAACTACAACAGCATCAATGTAAAAATACACCAATATCTACAAAGTGTATGAAATTATAGCAAAACTGAGTGATTATACTGTCGATTGGGACTGTGTACTTACTCCTTAATAAAATTATATTTGTTTTATTGTACAGGAGAGCCAGAAGCATTGTCATGGGAAAGTACCCAAAAGTAGCTATGGACTTGGTGATGCAAAGAGTCCAAAGGGTGCTCCAAACCTGACTTCTTTCGCTAAGTTCCCAGGTGAGAGAGAGAGTTCGCTGATTCTCAAGTTGGGGGAGCTTGAATAAGTGACGCTACAGTCTGTAACATCAAAACAGTGAGCTGTTGACCTATCCTTCGCTGTGGCAAGAGTGATATCTCTCCCTGCCTTGTTAGTGAGAGAGAGTGGGGATGTCGAGATGTTGAACTGTTGGGATGGGAAGTAGTTCTCGAAGGAGTTTAGATCATGGTCTTGGGGGGGGCTTGCTAATGCATAGCGGGTTGTGGGGGAGCTGATGATTTTGCTGGGGTGAGTGGGGTGGAGGAGGGGGGGAGGGTCAATGCTTGTGCATGGGAGGAGGGAAGGGGACTTTAGGCTTCTAACATTTTTCTGCCATTCACTCCGTTTCATGGATGTCTGCAAAATGTAAGGCTCTCAGGTTGTATATTGTATACATTCTCTGATATTAAATTGAACCATTGATCCATTGTACTGGTGATTATTTAACCACTTGTGATGGGTGAATGAAGCAAGAATCTTGAAAATAACGAGGAGGTTGGAGGAAGCTCACACTGTGCACAACGCCAGGCAGAGGTTGCTACAAAAATGGCTGTTTCTGTGCTACATACGTTACCTAGCTCCAACCGTGACCGTGCCCATAGGTGCATTGAGGCAGGGTGTGGGAGTGGGGTGATAACAGAAGATCAGCCATCAGAGTTTCTATAAGGAGGATGGGAAAACACTTATACTCCATTTGAATGTAATACAAAATGAACATTTTCAATAGCTATCTTTTGAGTGATAACCAGATGTCTCTTTTAGAAGTCTCTTTAGGACTCGGAAGGAATAATTGAAATCTGTATAGTACATACAACACTGTCCCAGCAAGCCATGACAGAGGTGGCTCCCTTACTCAGCAATACCTCACATAGATTTTGGGGATATTTCAGGTGCATCTGATGGACAAGTGATCAATGACCCAGTAAGCTGTATAACATGAGTTGGCACGGACTAGAAGGGCCGAGATGGCCTGTTTCAGTGCTGTAATTGTTATATGGCTGTATGAGTGCATCTCTGATTACTGCTGAAGTGATTATCATGTTTCCTGTTACCTAGCTCTTCTCAGAAAGTGTGTTGAATTTAGATATATAATTATACGGAACAGAAACACGTTGTTTGGCCTAACTCATCCATGTTACAAAGGTGCCTTCCAGCTCTAATCCCTTTTACCTGCATTTAGTCCATATTCATCTAGACCTTTCCTATCCATGCAACTACCTGAATGTCTTTTCTTTAAAGAGTGTCGTTGTACCCTTCCATACCATTTCCTCTGACAGCTCATTCCACATACCCACCATCATCATTATGTTCTGTGTCGTATGACGTGGTGATCTGCATTTTCCATCTGTCTTTAACCTGAGAAGTTCTAATAAGCTCTTCAGAACTTTTGCCTGTCCATCCCTTGATGTCACTCATGAATGTCATGCTCTGTTAACCGCAATTTTTTCTTTGGTCATTGGGTATACTTAAAGCAGAGGTTGATAAATCCTTGATTAGTCAGGGCATGAAGGGATATGGGGAGAAGGCAGCGGATCTGGACTGAGAGGGGAAATGAATCAGCCATGATGAAATGGTGGAGCAGACTTGCTGGGCAAAATGGCCTAATTCTGCTCCTATATCTTATGGTCATGCAGCAATTTTTCCTGCCACTGCAAGATGTTCAAGCTTCTCTTTCCTCAATACATGCCCCAGAATTTCCAGCAGCCATTTCTCAATTGATTTTATCAGCTCTCTTCTTATTCCGGCTTTTCACAATACTTTCTCATTTGGTACTCAGCCCTTCCACGATATTCTTTGCAAAAACCACATTTCTGCAGTTTCCAGTCTTCCCCTTACTGTGGTCTGATATTGTCCAACATTCGCTTCCATATGTTTGGGTGGAATGAATGTAGCACGACAACATTCTGAGTTTCATATCCATGGAAATTAAGTTAATCTTTAGTATCTGCAGCAGTAGTATCACCCACCAGCTTTGTAAAAAATGTGCCTCTCAGGCCCCCTCTCACCTTAAACCTATGGACCTGGAGTTTTAGTCTCCCCTACCATTCAAAAAGTGTGTAGCAATCTACCTTATCTCTGCCTCTCATGATTTTAGAAGACAGACCGTAAAAATTTAAAACACAGTACAGGCCCTTCAGTCCACAATATTGTGCTAACATTTTAACCTTCTGCAAGATCAATCCAACTCCCCCCTCCTACATAGCCCTCCATTTTTCTATTGAATGTTCTGCAAACTTTTATTAGGTCACTGTCAGACTTCCATTCTCCAGGGAGAATATTCCCAGCCTATCCTGTTACTTATCATTAGTCCTCAAAAAATAATATTTAAAAGTGTTAAAG
>NC_082713.1:162623443-162633443 GCF_030144855.1 Hypanus sabinus
GCTGTAACTGCTAATGCATAAATGCACACAGAAATGGTCAAGAATTTTGGTTATTTATATCAAACATCAGAAAGGGGAAGAAATGTGACCTATGTCATTTTGACTCTGGAATAATTGTTGGTGTCAGAGAGGGTGATTGAGTATCTAAGAATCTGCTAGTCTCTTGGGATTTTCATGCATGACTGTCTCTAGGGTTTGCAAAGAATGGTGAGAAAAACGCAAAAAAAAAATCAGTGACGGCTCTTCTGTGGGTGAAAATGTCTTATTAATGAAAGAGGTCAAAGGAGAATGGCCAGACAGGTTCAAGCTGACAAGAAGGTGATTGTAACTCAAACAGCCATGTGTCGCAACAGTAACTCGCACAAAATGCTGGAGGAATTCAGAAGACCAGGCAGCAGCATCTATGGAAAAGAGTAAACAATTGACATTTCAGGCTGAGACCCTTCATCAGGATTTACTATGTTGGCTTGAAACATTGACTGTTCACTCTTTTTCACAGATGCTGCCTGGCCTGCTGAGTTCCTCCAGCACTTTTGAGTGCATTGCTTTGGATTTCCAGCATCTGCGGAGATTCTCATGTTTATATTGCAATGGTGGAGTACAGATGAGCTCCTTTGAATGCACAGCGTGTTGAATCTTGAAGTGGATGGGCTACAGCAGCAGAAGGCCACGAGCGTACGCTCAGTGGCCACTTCATGAGGTACAGGAGGTACCTAGTACGGTGGTCACCAAGTGAATATCAGTGATAATAAGCCTGATTTTGATTCAGCCTTGCTGTTGACAAAGAACTCACTGGCGAGTGAGGAGGAAATAACCAGTGGCTCTCTTCAAATTGCTGGCCAAATTGCTCATCAATACCCAGCAGTTATTTCAGTTAAGAAATCTGCATCAATCATTCTGGCAATTTCCTTCTGTACTTCATTTTCACTCAATTTTTGCTTCACCTGTTATTCATTAGGATGATGCTTGGAGCCCCTGATGAAGGGGGGGGGGGGGGGTTAGTTTTTATTATCTATAATTGTTAATCCTTTCACAGCTACAAGCAATGATAGGCAATTTCAAATGAGAGCCATGCATCATTAATACTTAATACGTGCACACAGTCATGGTACCTTATTGCTTTGTGAAAAAAAACAAATATAGCATCAGCTCCATTGACACTGATCCGGAGAAGAAATTTATCTCTTTATAGAGTTGAGAAAGGCACAAATGCATATATTTATGACTGTATTTGTTTTTCTTTGTTTAGAGATACGGCACAATAACAGCCCAGTGAGTCCTCAGCACCCAATAACACCCATGAGACCAATTAACCTACTAACCCGTACATCTTTTGCAATGTAGGAGGAAAGCAGAGCTCACAGAGGAAGCCCACGCCGTCTCAGGAAGAATGTACACATTTCTTATAGACAGAACAAGCCCTTACTGCCTAACAACACCCATGTGACCAATTAACCTACTAACCCATATGTCAACCCAGAGCTCCCAGAGGCAGCCCATGCAGTCATGGGAAGAACATACAAGGTCCTTACAGAATTGAACCGGGGTTGCTGGCGCTACAGTAAGGTTACGCTAATTGCTATATTACTGTACATTTCAAAGCACCTTACAGTCAACTAGAAACTAGGAACTTGACTTCTAGTAAAGATGGTACCCGCATACAATGCTCCTTTGGTCGACGTCTACTGGACAGATCATGAAAACATCCTTTTTATTTCTTTCATGTCTTTTGCATTTGTTTCTCATCTTGGAGGTGATTCTGGAACTGTTGGAGACTGTGTTTTGCTGTTTGGAGATCGTTTGGGTGCTTTGTAGCTCTGCAGTCTCTGAGATTCTGAGAGACAGAGGTAGAGTGAGTGAACCTTGTGGCAAGAAGCCTGCAGGATGGTGTGCGAGCTAAAGTTAGATCCCATTTCACCAATTATAGCTTCTGTTGTTCATCAATTAAAGCCACAAGGGCAATTGAAACATTGGGGCGAGTGTGAAAGTTTGGGTGTTCAGGCTCTCTGCAGTCTCCGAGAGGAATCCGGGACCCGCAAACCCCGTAGTGGGCAGGCTGCAGGACAGGTGCAGGCCAATCATTGGCTCCATTTCACTAATTAAAGCTTCCATTGTTCACCAACTAAAGCAACAAAGACGATTGAAGCATTGAAACGAGTGTAGAGGGTGAGCACCGGCTGCCTGCCTTTTGATCGCTCTGCTATACTACCAGCGAGGGGAGAGTCTGCCCTCGCAGAGAGTGTTACCCAAGTTTTCTCCGCATTTTCAATGTGGACTTTGAACTATAAAATCTTTATTTTTCAGTCCTATAGTTTTTATATTCTGTGTTTTTTTTTGCCCGATCTTCCCTTTCTTTTTTGTGGGGAGAGGGATTTGGGAGCAATGTGCCTGAACCATTTTGTTCGGGTTCTTGTGCAGGAGGAAGGATTTGGGGGTTGATGTCACTGATCTATTTTGTTCTTTTTTTGTGTGGGAGGAGGGATTTGGGGGTGTTCAATGCAGCTGGTCCATTTTGTTTGCTTCTTTTTGTGCTGGAGGAGGGATTTGAGGGTGGGGTAAATGTGCCTGATCTGTTTTGTTTATTTTTTTTGTGCAGGAGATGGGATTTGGAGGCCGATGTGCCTGATCGATTTTGTTCAGTTTTTGTGTGGGAGGAGCGATTTGGGGGTTGAAGTGCCTGTTCCATTTTTGTTTGCAGTTTTGCAGGGAGGAGGGATTTGGGGTTGAGGAGTGTGCTGCTTTTCTTTTCTTTCTTGGTTTCATGGCTACCAGAGAATTAAGGAATTTCAGTGTCGCATACTTTGATAATAAATGACCCTCTGAACCTTAGACCTTTGAAAGCTGCGGAGTACAAAATCAGAGGATTCCTGAAAGGGTGAAGCAAACAATTCTTTCCTTTAGCAGAAATATCAATAGATTTGCGTGTGGGGGAAGTTTTTGATGTTCTTGTTGCCATTTGCACAATTTGAGTTTTTGTTGTGCAATGGGGGGGGTTGTTTTTCTTTGAACGATTTGAGGAAAGAAAGTAAACTCAAGTCATTGTGATGGGAGGAAAAATTATAGTTTATTTATGACAGAGAATCATGGAGTCACAGAAATTTATACCACAGATTTGGCAATAGAAGGATTAACTGCCAAAAGACCATCCAGAGCTGGAATGCAGACAATCCTGCTGTGACTACAATAGGTGGGCACTGTCAATCAAGTTAGGCCAAGCCCAAACAAATCACAGGTTAGCCTCTTC
The DNA here is from genome assembly GCF_030144855.1 of Hypanus sabinus. Taxonomy (NCBI): domain Eukaryota; kingdom Metazoa; phylum Chordata; class Chondrichthyes; order Myliobatiformes; family Dasyatidae; genus Hypanus; species Hypanus sabinus. The sequence goes on from NC_082713.1 coordinate 162,626,688, forward strand.
CATCTACACAATAGCAATGTGTACAAAATGCTCTTCCAAGAGCTACTCTGAGAAGAAGGAAAGTTAATACCAGGAACAACGTCACCGGATAGGGTCACATCCAGCCAAGCTTAGAGCTCTGGGCTAACCGTATTTGTTATTCTAGAGCTGGGAAGCACTTGGCTCAGTAAAAGAACTGGCTGTTCACCCAAAAAACTTGTTGCTGAATGGCAGCTGCAATGACTGCCTCAGGTCAATAGATTGTACGTCTTCACTGCAATAGGACTAGCAGAGAACACAGTGGAGGAGTGAGGGAGCAACAGAGTATTTTGGATCCTCCACATTGTCCCAATACAGCTAAAAAAACTGAAGTTGCCTCATCATAACCACTCCCCTGCAGTCACTCACAGGATGTGATAGCAGACATAATCCGCAGACGTTGGCGGCCTTGTCAGCAAAGACATCAGAGTGACTGAGCCTGACTGGGCTAAGGAAGAAATAGAGCATCTGGAAAACTATGACCATCTCCATTTCAAAATCTAGAGCTGCCATTGTGAGTTGTTGGGAGAGAAAGACCATGTACCAGCTTTTGGATAGCTCATCATATTGGGACAGGTCATACATGGTAAACCATGTATCTTCACTGGGCCATCTCATGACTTGGTCAAGTTCAAGCTCAAGTTTAAATGTCATTCAATCATACATGAATACCTATGGAATACAGCCAGATGAAATAGCGTTACTCCGGGGCCAAGGCGCATTGTACCCTTCAATGGAGAGACAAAGGTCATTGGATAGACATCAGAAGAAGACATCACAAAACCTTTCCTTGAAACAAAGATTGTCCAGTCTTGGGAAAATTCCCATTGAACTCCTCTGCTTCCTCTCTCATGCCTTCACACACTCTTTGTGATGTTACGACCAAACTAGAAATGATACTCCAGGTATAATCAAAATAGTATCTTATACAGTTGCAGAATAGCCTTTTTGACCATACGTTCTCTGCCGCAGTCACTAAAGGCAAGCAGTCCTGATGAAGGGTCTTGGCCCGAAACATTGATTGTTTATTCATTTCCATAGATGCTGCCTGACCTGCTGAGTTCCTCCAGTATTTTGTGTGTGTTGCTTGGATTTCCAGCATCAGCAGAATCTCTTGTGTTTAGTCTTCCTGGCTCTTACTTAGTTCTGTTTTCTTTAGGCATTTGTGCACATACATTCCAAGATTGCTGTTACTGTATAATGTTTTCTACATGATGCAACATCCATTCTTTCTGACCATCCTTCACAAATTGAAATAAAATAATCTAATAAGAATATCCACCAGAACACTGGGGAGAATGTCAGATTTCCTTTGAGTGTTGGAGTGAAATATCTACCTTTGATGAGCTAGCAGTTTCACATCTGACTTAAACTTTGGACCCTCCAATTCTGGGGATCTACATCAGTATCAGATTGAAAGCTACTGCATCTAGATCTGGGCTTGCTAACCTTTTTATACTATCAACCATTCCATTAAGCAAGAGGTTTGTGGACCCTTGGTTGGGAACTCCTGTACTATCCTAGTAATTTTAGAAAGTCAATTAACCTATTTTATTTAAGCAGAAGATGAAAGAAAAAAACCTGTGGGTAAAGACAGCTTCCTCTTTGGAAATTGGGGATTTTGAGTATAGTTAATTACCTCTATGAGAAATCTCCTAACAAAACAATGACCCATGAATGAGTTTATAAATGTCATATATTCACCCAAAACAAATAAAAGAAAACTTTAAATTTCTAATAGAAAGCAGGGTGGTAAAATATTCAGTATTTTAACAGCTATTAATTGTAGAAAAAACAGGAGGAAAGTCTATTAAGTGGTAAAATCTTAAGTATTTTAACAGCTATCAATTGTGTAAAAAAATAAAATGTGAAATTTCTAGTAGGAGAGAGGGTCTTTTAGGTGATAAAATATTCAGTACTGTGTTAAATGGCAGCAAAGAAATATTAACAGCAATCAAAACATATTGTAAAAAAAATCTCTAAGGCAAAGTATGCCTTGTGAAATCTGCAGCACTGGCTGTAATCTGCAATTTCAATGTATAATTCATTTGCTCTGCTCCGTCTGTCTTTCCATGAAAACAGTTGGTTTACATGTATAAGGTTTCAGTGTTTGAGATATCATGTAACAAAACGCGCTTTGTGTTTTGACAAAAACTTCTTGCAAATGCCCATGCTGATACTTTTATCGTATAGCCAGGGTCAGACAGAAAAATAAAAAATATCCAAATTGCTCAATATAAAGGACACAGCATAAACAGTATAATGTACTGAGGAAATGTTCTCGTCACCACAGTCAGATTAACATGTGCCCAGTTTCATTAGAGTGTGCAGGTTGATTACGCATTCAAGAGGGCAAGTTTCCTGTGATGCTAAGCATGTGATGGTTTCTTATGTTTGATTCTGAATAGAAATGATAAGAATGATGTCAGAAGCTGCATCAGAAAGTCATTAGACATTGTTCCTTTATTTTCAACGATCTGCTTGTAGGTATGTTAAATTGTTTGGCAAAGCTATTAAAAACCATAGTTAGGCTTATAAGGAAACCTCTCTGAAAAGACAACTTTTAAGATAGATCATTAGAGCAGTTTGGCAGAATCAGACTCAGATTGAAAACATGTTGCACTACAGGCATGTGGAATGTGGAATAGTGTGTTCCTGATTATTCTGTGATTCCCTTTTCCTTTTCCTTTCTTCAGGTAAAAAAAATCTAATGGGCCAGCCTTGACAGGTTAATTCGCATAACTAAATTCTATGCCTTTGGTTGTCATTTGTAGAAAAATGCAAGTCAAATTGAGAATCAGTTGGCTTTCCTTTCATGTTCTTTGCTACACACGTAAACTGAGTCATATTCCTAAAGTGCCTCAGTAACCTTTCTAAACATTGATTTAAGAAATGTTTGCATATATTAAATCAAATACGAATCAGACAAAACATTAAAATTGTAATTACAGATACTGTCACTGAACTGCAGGAATTAAACTCAGTACGGTGATACACAGAAGCAATGTGGTTTAAACTGGTCAATAAATGGCATTAAATGGCAATTTAAGCAGTTTGAGAAAAGATAGTTAATGATTTTACTTCACATAAGGATGTCTGATAGCATTAGCCTTGAGAATGACGTGTATTCTGAACACAACTGCAATGAAAATGGAAGTTAGTCATTAAAAACATAAAATTGATGAAGTGGTATATGCAAGCTCAATTTCAATGTTTAAGAGAAGTTTGGATAAATACTTGAATAATAGGGGTATGGAGCACCACGGTCCTGGTGCACATTGATGGGAGTAGACAGATTAAATAGTTCAGCATGGACTAGATGGGCTGAAGGGCCTGTTTCTGCACTTTCCTATGACTCTATAATACAGAGAAAATTCACAAGCATTTTGTTGAGTCTGGAGAACCTGAGTTATATGGAAAGATTGAATAGGTTAGGAGTTTATTCCTTGGAATGTAGAAGATTGAGGGAAGATTTGTTAGAGATATACAAAATTATGAGGGCTATAGATAGGGTAAATGCAAGCAGGCTTTTTCCACTAAGAAAAGAAAATCTGTAGATGCTGGAAATCAAAATAATACACACAAAATGCTGGAGACACTCAACAGGCCAGGCAGCAGCTATGGAAAAGAATAAACAGTTAATGTTTCAGGCTGAGACCCTTCAGCAGTACTGGAAAGAGAAATTAGAAGGTAGAGTAAGAAGGTGGGAATAGGGGAGGAAGAAGTACAGGGTAGTAGGGTGATAGGTGAAAGCAGGAGAGAAGGGGGAGTGAGGTAAAGAGCTGGGAAATTGATTGGTGGAAGAAATAAAAGGCTGGAGAAGGGGGAATCTAATAGGAGAGGACAGAAGACCATGGAAGAAAGAAAAGGGAGGAGCACCAGAGGGAAGTGATGAGCAGGTAAGGAGGTGAGGTGTGAGAGAGAAATGGGAGTGGCAAATTGTGAAAGAGAAGTAGGGGACAATTACAGAAAGTTCAAGAAATCAATGTTCATGCCATCAGGTTGGAGGTTACTCATATGGAATATAAGGCGTTGCTCTCCAACTTGAGTGTGGGTTCATCGAGGCAGTAGAGGAGGCCATGGACTGACATGTTGGAATGGACCATGTCATCTATCACCTTGTACCTCTAGACACTAGACACTAGACATTAGAATACTGCAGCACAGTAAAGGCCCTTCAGCCCTCGATGTTGTGCCAACCCATAAATTCCTTAAAAAAAAGTACTAAACCCACACTACCCCGTAACCCTCTATTTTTCTTTCATTCATGTGCCTGTCCAAGAGGCTCTTAAATACCCTTAATGTTTTAGCCTCCACCACCATCCCTGGCAAGTCATTCCAGGCACCCACAACCCTCTGAGTAAAAAACATGCCCTTAATGCCTCCCCTAAATTTCCCTTCCTTAAGTTTGTACATATGCCCTCTGGTGTTTGCTATTCATGCTTTGGGAAATAGGTACTGGCTATCCACCTTATCTATGTTTCTCATAATCTTGCAGACCTCTATCAAGTCCCCTCTCATCCTTCTACGCTCCAAAGAGAAAAGTCCCAGCTCTGCTAACCTGGCCTCATGAGACTTGTTTTCCAATCCAGGCAACATCCTGGTAGATCTCCTCTGCACTCTCTCCATAGCCTCCACATCCTTCCTATAATGAGGTGACCAGAACTGAATACAATACTCTAAGTGTGGTCTCACTAGTGATTTGTAGAGTAGCCACATGACCTCTCTACTCTTGAACTCAATCACCCTATTAATGAAGCCTAGCATCCCATTGGCCTTCTTAGCTATCCTATCAACTTGTGCAGCGACCTTGAGGGATGTATGGATTTGAACCCCAAGGTCTCTTAAGTAACCGATGATTAATCCTGTACTCAGCCTTCTGGTTTGTCCTTCCAAAATGCATCACCTAAACTTATCTGGATTGAACTCCATCTGCCCCTTTTCTGCCCAACTCTGCACCCTGTCTATATCCTCTTGTAACCTTCGACAACCTACAGCTCCATCCACAACTCTTCCAATCTTCATGTAATCCACACCCATACTTTCATCTTTTCATCCAGGTTATTTTATAAAAATCACAAAGAGCAGGAGTCCCAGGACAGATCCTTGCGGCACTCCACTAGTCACCGACCTCCAGACAAAATACTTTCCTTACAGTCCTACACTCTGTTTTCTTCCAGTAAGCCGATTTTTTATCCAAACAGCCAAGGTTCCACTGATCCCATGCCTCATGACTTTCTGCATGAGTCTCTCATGGGGGACCTTGTCAATTGCCTTGCTAAAATCCATGTTGACCACATCTACCACCATACCCTCATCAATTTCTTTTGTTACCTCTTCAAAAAACTCAATTAGGCTTGTGAGGCACGACCTTCCCTTCACAAAGCCATGTTGACTATCCTTGGGTAGACTGTATTTCTCCAAATACTTGTAGATCCTATCCTTAAGAATACTTTCCAATAGTTTGCAGACCACCAACGTAAGACTCACTGGTCTATAGTTCCCAGGATTCTCCCTATTACCTTTTTTAAACAAGGGAATTACATTTGCCATTCTCCAATCCTCTGGCACCTCCCTTGCAGCCAAAGAGGATTCAAAGATCATAGCTACTGCTCCAGCAATCTCTTCTTTCACTTCCCACAGCAACCTCGGGTATATCACATCCGGCCCTGGGGACTTATCAATCTTGATGTTTTTAAGAAGATCCAATACTTCTTCTTCCTTAATCTCCACATTGTCCAGCACACAGGCCTTTTCTATTTTGACCTCACCCTGATCAAGGTCCTTTTCACTTGCAAGTAAAGTATTCATTTAAGACCTCCCCAACCTCCTCCACCTCCAAGCACATTTTGCCTTCTTTATCCTTTAGCGGCCCCACCTTCATACATGCCATCCTTCTGTTCTTTACATATGCATAGGACGCCTTGGGGTTCTCATTAATCCTGCATGCCAAGGCCTTCTCATGCCCCCTTCGAGCTCTCCTAAGTCCTTTCTTAATCTCCTTCCTGGCTACCCTATATTTCTCATGCACCCATCCTGCTTCCTGCTTCTTGTATCTTACATATACTTCCTTCTTCCTCTTGTCGAGTTGTCTCATGTGTTTCGTCAGCCATGGTTCCCTTTTCCTATTATTTTTTCCTTGTCTCAGTGGGACAAACCTATCCTGAACCCAGCTCAAGTGGCCCCTAAACTTCCTCCACATTACCTCTGTGCTTTCACCCTTGAACATCTGTTTCCAATTTACTCTCGCTAGTTCCTGCCTCATCCCTTCACAGTTAGCCCTTCCCCAGTTAAGCGCTTTCCCATTTTGTCTGTTTTTATCCTTTTCCATAGCTATGCTGAAGATAAGGGAGTTGTGGTCACTCTCACCAAAATGCTCCCCCGCCAAGAGGTCTCCCACCTGACCAGGTTCATTACCCAGAACTAGATCCAGTATGGCCTCTCCTCTCGTCAGCCGGTCCACATACTGTGTCAGGAATCCTTCTTGAACACACCTGACAAATTCAGCCCCATCTATCCCCCTTGCAGTCAGGTGGTGCCAGTCAATATGAGGAAAGCTGAAATCACCCATAACTACAACCCTATATTTCCTGCACCATTCTAAAATCTGCCTGCTTATCTGCTTCTCAGTGTCTCGAGGGCTATTTGGGGGCCTATAGACTACTCTCAGCACAGTGATTGATCCCTTCCTATTTTTGACGTCCACTCACACCAACTCAGCAGACACTCCCTCTGCAG